>NC_088930.1:3077500-3120000 GCF_038396675.1 Hydra vulgaris | reverse complement strand
GCACTTGTCAACAAAATTCTGCCTGTGTGCTGTCACCTGTCAGCTGATTGGTCATTTCATGGTATGCTATGACTCCAGACTCCTGAACTGTTTGCTGTGGTAGTATAGTTTGTTTCGTTTTTAAGACATGTAAAATTAGGAACACTTTTTAGCATTGTTCGATGTTGGTTGCAAATGTTTTGTCCAATACTATATTTATGTCTAAATTTGGGCAATATTTTTTTCTTAACAATATATATTTTTTAATTAATTAATTTATTTTTCTTTTATTCAATTATTTCGAGATAGCTGACCAGAGCAAATATACGATTGAGTATCGTGTTTTGGCCTCGTATGGTATTATGAGAACGCCAAGTCTGTTTCAGCCATAAGAGCAGTGAATGCCAAATTACATGAACGGTTTGACTGTGAACCACCTTGTGCAGAATATATTAAATTGTGGTCAGAAAAATTATTCCTAAATGGATCCATTCTTAACAAACATCTTCCAGGTTATCCAAATGAATGTGGTGACACACACAACACAGTGCAGCAATCAGTTTAAGAAAATCCGAAGGCATCATTAAGGTAGGTCTCCTTTTACTTTTATTTATTGAATCCATACAATATACTTTATTAAACTATTACTTTCATTATTTTATTTTTTCAGTCAAAGATCAGAGGAGCTTGACATGTCCTGAACGACTTTTTGGCAAACACCGAGAGATCTGGGCTGCGGAAGTTGGAAGCCAGTCAAAGTGCAATTCTTAAGTGAAGCTAATTATGAAACACAAGTAACTTTTTGTCAGGCAATATTGAATAAGTATGATAATGCCAGACATCGAGACAATATTTTTTTCAGTGATGAGTGTGCTTGTTATGCAGAAGGTAAAGGGTCAAAAATCTGCACGTGGAGCAGTGCAAACCCAAATTTTTATGAACAAATTGCCCAGCATCCGCCAACAGTTATGGCATGGGCAGCAATGTCTGCAAAGTACTTGATTGGGCTATTTTTCATGGAGGGTTCCATAACAGCTGATTCTTATATTCAGCTTTTGCAGACACAGCTTTTGCCAGCTCTAAATGAAAAACACAATTTCCTTTCTTCATATTTCCAGTAGGATGGAGCACCTGCTCACACTGCCCTAAAAACGAGGAAACTTCTGAATCAAAATTTTGCAGATCGCTGGGTAGCTAAATTTGGACCGACCCCCTGGCCTCCATGTAGCCCAGATCTTTCCTCCTGTGACAATGCTCTGTGGGGGATATTAAAACCGTAAATCGTTAGGGAGAAGGTGAAAACTAAAGAAGAATTGAAAACAGTGATTCAACAAGCATTTGTTGACGTGCTAATATCTGTGTTGCATTCCATTAATAACCACACTTTCCATAGACTCCATCTGTGTATTGAAAAGAATGGATTGCAAGTTGATCCATTTGATGTATAACATTGTACTATACTATAGAATTATATATTACATGTATTCCTGAGAGCGAGTGTGAATTATGAAACGCTCTGTATATATATATATATATACAGTATATATTTGTATATATATATATATATATATATATTTATATGTGTGTATATATATATATATATATATATATATATATTTACTTCCAACAAGATTGCGAGCAACCACTATTATGATATGAGTTACTTTAAAATAAAGAATAAGTTAAAATACTAAGAAACGTATAAATTAAGTCTTAAAAATGTGTAAGTTGTATAAAAAAGGAAAACATGAAGATGCGTAAGAGTTATAAGGTTTTTTGATGTTCAAAGAAAAAACAGGATAAATAAAAGTTTTTATAGCATGAAGGGACAGATACAGTAAAAGGATGCAACTTGTTGAATAGATAGCCAAGCAAGAATGAGTTTTGGTTTATTGTAATAGAGATGCTAGCTCGTTTGAGTTTTGACAATGATACTATTTGTAAAAAAATGAAAGAAATGCAACCTTAAAAAATCAGAGATTGGCTCAAGCTTGGCAGATAAAGCAGATCTAGTTACATTTACAATGTGCTTTTAAACTTTGTCTGATAGTAAGAGGGTTGTTATTTGTCAATATAGGAATGCTAACAATATTGCAATATTTTTTGCAGTAAATAAATGAGTTTTGTTGTCTAACAAAAATTGTGGATTTTAAGTCCAGAATTTAAATCCATAGGCCACTACAAGCCTTAGGCTGTTACAGAAAAGAGATCAGATTTGAAATCGGCTGGTTGTTCTAAACAATTAAAAAGTGAAGAATTTTTGTCAAGACAAGATTATAAAGTTGAGCTGTCAGCAAATAGAGCCACTTTAGATTTCATGAAGATTGTTATTGTAGATAAAAAATAATACAGGAATAAAGATAGAACTTTGTGGTATCCTTAAAGTTACTTGAAATAAAGATGAGGGTAGGTAGAGGTTAGGGTAGGGTTGGAGAGTAGGGTGGTACTAAAAACAACCTTTTTTGAATGCTTGAAAATTTTGAATGCTGGCACCCCCTGAATATATTGTATATAATAAAAAAATGCTAGATTTAAAAAATATTTGAATAAAAAATATTTTAAGGGGTTGCTCCTGACCCTCAAACATTAAATAGGTTTTTAATATTATAAAAAAAAAAAATTATTCAAAAGTATGTCATTTTGGGTCTTAAACGATGCAAAATTGTATAAAAATTTCAAAAATATTAATCATTTTATATTAGGCTTTTTGCAATAATAAAAAACACTTGTTCTTAAGAGAGATGTTCTTGTGGAAAAGATGAAAGGATGATTAATGTTAATAAAGCAACTGCTCAAGATGGTGAAAATGTGAAGTAGAATGAAATATGAAATAATGAAATTGACTTAAATTGAAGAGAAGTAATAAAAGCTTCCAAACTTTTATTCCAGAAAATAAAACCTTCCAAGATGCACTTTATGCATGCATATTATGGACATAAACATATCTGTTTGCTATTTATTTAGATGTGGCATACAATATCCTTTTACTGTTATATAAACTTTAGTATTTATATGGTGTAGTATTTGCCGAAAGAGAAGATGATCAGATGGATGTGTGGTGTGACTATAGCAAGACAAGAAAAGGAGGAATAATCTTAGAAAAATTAGAAAAAACATTGTATTGAACAACATTTGTTAGAAGAGATTAAAGTAATTTAGGTATCAGCAAGTAGAGAGGTAACAGCTTCAGTAAAAAATGGTAGTGGCAGAAGTAATAAAATTTGAAGAGAGTATCTTACATATTGCATGAATGAGCATTAGTTAGGAAAAAAAAAAAGCTATAGATTGTTTATATTAGACAAACAGCATAAAAGAGGAAGGCTAAAGCCTGATGATGATAATCATGATGATGATAATGATGATGATAATGATCATCATCATCATCATCAGGCTTTAGCCTTCTTTTTTTATGCTGTTGGTGATGATGATGATTATAATGATCATAAAAATATACTTTAGGATGTATAAATGTTTATACAGCTCCGGTCACAGCTATATTTTATCAAACCTGACCCTGGCATTGGTCAAATATCAACCCTGGTCACATACTATATAGGTTGGCAAATAAAATTTAATATAAGGGTCTTACCATAAATTATAGAAACGAGGTCAAACTTAAGTTAACTTAAGATCAAACTTTATATATATATATATATATATATATATATATATATATATATATATATATATATATATATATATATATATATATATATATATATATATATATATATAAAGTTTGATCTTAACTTTCATTCCTAGTTTTACCAAGCTCCGATTATTCTATGAAGTTTAATTTTTGAAAAAAAAAATGTCTTTTGGCTAGTGACCTTCTCTTTGAACACAATACAAATATTCTAATAGCTTCAACTTGGAGTTTTATCGCTGAAGCAAGTAGCCTAAGATGTCCCATATTAGAACACATGTTTTTAATATGGATTAGCATACCCTATTTTAAAATATTTATGTTTCAAATATGGGACAAATCATTTATGTTTAATATACTACCCAAGTAATTATGTAATTTAACATATTAGAGATGTTTTGATATATTACCATATCAACTAAAGCAACATAAATAAACAAGCCAGCAGTAACTGATAAAATCCAAAAACCAGTATTCCATTCAGTTCCTAATGAAATTCCAATAGACCCGCCAACAAATGCAGTGATCGACGAAATTAAGTGCATGATGCAAGCTTGTTTAACTGAAAGCCCAGATGCTAACAAAACAGCAAAGTTACCTTTAAAAAAAATGTTAAATATTTTATAACATTGTAACACTAAAAAAACAAAACTAAAAACTGTAACTACTTTATTATAAACTAATCAATAAATGTGTATTCAATAAATTTGATCTAAATTGTATTTATTAAAATATTTATAATAACAGTGGTAAACACCAACTTTTTTCTTTAATAAAAAGGACAGTTGGAAGTAAAAAGAAACCCCCTTAAAAATAAGCTAAAATAAATTCTTAGCTAAAAACCTTAACTAAGAATTTGATCTCTTAAGAAATTTAATTTTGGCAATACTTTTCCATCATATAAATGTCTTCTTGGAACCTTTTTTTCTTCTCATTTATTTATCGAAAAACCATAATCAACATACCAACAGGTAAAAATATAGTTAAACTAGGAAATGAAAAAAGGAAATTAAAAAAGAAAATTATAATTTAATGATTAAGTTCACACTTTAAAAACCTTCAATGAAAAATATTTCGTACCTGTGAAAATTGGGCAAAAATTTGACTTGACTATTTTAAAATCAAAAAAAGATATTTTGAAATTGGTTATATTGATTTAAACTTCCGATTTAGCACATTCAAAAATGGTCAGGTACCAATTTTTAATCATTTTCTTCAACATAAAAAAACACAGCTACAAAATATATATTGGAGAATGTGATTCTAAATGAAGAATTTTTTGTCTTCATTTCAAAATAGTTTTTCGTTGTGAGAGTTTTTCATTATGTGAGAGTTTTTCGTTATATATCATACTTTATACTTAGCTTAACATCTCTTGCTTCATCTTAACATCTCTTAGCTTAACATCATTTTTATTTTTTTGAACACATCAGTTAAGCAACTAATGAAAGTTAATGAAAGTGTAACCTATGCAAACATAAAAGAAATTTTGTCTTGACCATTTTATAATCATATAATGAAAAATTTTAATTGGAAAAATTCTAATTAATTTGCTCTATATATTTAGACTAGGCACACTCAAAAAACACCAGGTATCAATTGTCTAAGTTGTACAGACATGTGATTGTACAAATATATGTGATAAATATTATTTTGATGAAGTTTTTGCATAAAATTACTTTTGCTGAATTAAAAATTTAATTTACTTTACCATGTAACAGAACTTAAATTATTTGCTGTAATGATTGCATAATAAAAAGTTTCTATCAGTAAAAAAATTAATAAATTGAAGTCATTACAAAAATGAATTTAAAGCTAAAATATTTTTCCAAACTATAAAGAACATTGACAAGTGTTGATCAGTGATTTTAGAAAAAGTGGATTTGCTCAAAACATTTCAAGCAAACCTGCTCTTTTGAAAAAATACTAATAATTGTAAAAAATAAAATAAAATAAATAAATTAAAAAAAAAATGTTTAATTATATATTATATATATTATATATTATATATATTATATATTATATATATTATATATATTATATAATAAATAAATTAAAAAAAAAAATTAAAAAAAAAGATGGTAATGGCAACTCAAAATTTTAGCAGCATAATTTTTTAATCATTTAAAGTTAGGGGCTTATAAATTACATTTTATCATGTGTCCCTGATAAACACTGTTTAAAATTAAAAAAAAAAAAATTTAGGGAGTGGGTGGAATGACTTTGAAATCATCTTTTACATAGCATTATCCAGCATCCATGTTTTAAAGCAGATAATTAACAAATTATTTAGGAAAAAATTTATGGTAACTAGAAGTATAGAACTATTGAGAGGACATCAAACTTTTTTTTTTTTAATCTCTATAAATTGCTTAAGTTAAAGTCGTCAAAAATCTTTAAATAGAAAAAGACTTTCATTAATGCTAAGAATCTGGGACACCAGCATTCGGTGTCCTCAAAAGATTCTTACTTTGTTTCATAATTTATGACAAAATAATCTGATCTATTGTTATCAACCAAATTCTCCAGATTCCACAACTAAACCACCACATTGATTGATTGCAATGTCTATAATACCAATCAGCTTAGGGGTTGTCATAAATAACATCACGCTCTAGAGGGAAGAAAGGGGGGGGGGGGAATGAGGGGTTTGTGGTTTTGTGACGACTCATACAGGACTTGTTACTAAAGTGTTATGATGTTGTGATGAGGAGGAGGTAGGGGGTCAAAAACGATCAAAAATTGCGTGACATAATTTATGGACGACCCCTTATAGGAAGTTCAATTAGTTTTTTCAAGTGGATAGAAAGCACTATCTATGCAGGTATCACATCATTTTATGCTAAAAAATAATGAAAAAATAAATAAAAACATGATGAAAAAATGTATGAAAAAATTAAGCCTAATGCACAGGTTGTGCAAAAATATTAAAATTATTTATAATAATTAAACTTTAAAACTTTTAAACCAAATTTTTTGATTAAAAACTTAAAAATTTATAATCATATAAAACAACTTTTGTTTTCTGTTTACAGAAATACAATGTTTTGGGTTTTAAAAATACAGTAATACAGTAATACAATGTTTTGGATTTTGAAAATATTTTGAGTTTTGAAAAAATTGAAAAAAAAAATGATGTACTTTGAATCATTTTATGTATTGAAAACCTATGTAGATTTTGTATTATTTACAAGAATAAATTTTTTAATTTTTATAAAAACCAAAATACCAAAAAAAATCTTAAAAGCAACATTTGTGTTGCATTTAGAAAAAAACAATCTTTTGACCAAGGAACAGCATGGGTTTTATAGGAAAAAACTGTTGTACAAACCTTATAGAATCTATGAATCTAATAACTCAAACAATGGAAGATTATTTACCAGTAGATATCTTTTTTCTAGGTATGAAAAATGTTTTGATTACGTGCCTCGCACCAGATTGTGTCTTTAACTAAAAAATTATGGACTTAACGATAAAACACTTAAATGGTGCAAAAATTTTGTATGTAACAGAGTGCAATGTGTTGCCTGCAACGGCGAATTTTCTATTTGGTCTCCAGTTACAAGTGGAGTGCTGGAAGGCTCTGTCTTGTATCTGTTTATGTTTACTGTTTTTATAAATGACTTACAGAATGAGTTATCAACTATGTGTAATAAGTATACTGATGATATAAAACTAATTAACATAATTATCTCATCCTCTGATATAGAAAACTCTTAAACAGATCTAAACAAATGAATAACATAATCAAAATATGTGAAAATTTAATGTTAGCAAATGTAGATGCATGCATATGGGTAGCAAAAATACTAAGTATATATAAACAATGTATGATTCGGTGTTAAACAAAGTTGAAATACTAGAAACCAAAATTGAAAAAGATTCAAAAATTTTGATTTCAAACAACTTAAAAAGGTCTAGTCAAGCTAATTATGTGTCTGGTAAAGCTAATAAAATGTTAAAAATAATAAAACATTTATTTAAAAATTTAAAACAAAATGTCTTCAAAGGAAAAACTATGAAGTAAGACTAACCTATTCTAAATTAATGATTCTTGATTAAAGATGCTACCATAATGACCTAATCCAATTTTACAAAATAGTAAAAAACAGATAATTTAACCTTGGAATACCCACTTGATTCAAATACAAAAGGTCATAATATGAAGCTTTATAGAAAATTAATAAAAAATCCAGAGATATTATTTCCTAACAAATCGTGTTATTAACAATTGGGATAAATTAGATCATTGTATAATGTAGATTTTAAAACACTTAAAAAGTTTGAATCAAAGTTGGACTTGTTTTTAACATAAATTGACTGTTAAAGCCGAAATTACCCGGGCTGCGTACATTATTATTGTACATGTACACAGTTATTATTAAATAAATAAATAGATTTGTAAACATTTTTCTAAACACTAATTTAAATATTATTTGTATCAAAGCATGGGCAACATTACATAAACAATGTGCAACAATTGTTAAAAACACTTATAATTTATGTTAAAAAGAAGAGATTATATTATTTATTTTATTAGTATATTAAAAAATAAGAACTCACAATAAAGCAAAAAAATATTTTTTATTTATATAAATTATATATATTCTAATCCTGACCCTAATGCTTTATGACACTTCCCATACCCCTAATTCATATCCTATGGAACAAATTCCTAACCCATATCCTGTGGGACATACTCCTAACCCATTTCCCTTGGTTACATACCCCTAACCCATATGCCATAGTTAGGAATAGATTTAAAAAAAAAATACATTAACTAATCTTCAACAACAAATAATTGAATAACAATTAATACCTAGCTCATGTGGCAACTCATGCAGAAGAATTGCAATTGATGTACTTATACCTCCATTTAGACTGGCAGGAAAGGTGTCTGAAAATGCAGTGCCTATAGCCACACCATCCATAAAATTATGTATCGCATCACCAACAAATACCATCCAAACTATAGATTTAAAATTTTTGATCGGCAGGACTTTCTTAGGGAAATCTTTTTTTAAATCTGTTTTGCTTCCATCAATACCATTGTTCTGCAAACTTTTTTCAACTTTAACAAAACTTATTTCACTCTAATTAAAAAGACAAAAACTGATCATGATACAAACCAATAAAATGGGTAATCATAATAAACTGATCATGGTAAAATACCCTAATCAATATTTATTATCATGGTTATAGAGTGAAGCCATAATTATGGTATGTAAACATGGTAATGGGATAATAAAATAGTCAGGGTACCATAGGAACAGAAATCATGAAATTTTGGTAATTATGACAATGGTAAGACATGAAAATGGTATAATGATCAGATTATATCATAGCGCATTTAATTAAGTTTTTTATGCATTGTGTTTTTTTCTATACATTGTGCTTTTTATAATAAATTTTAAGCATTGATAAAAATAAAAAAATAAAAATATTTTAAAATAAGAAATACATACACTCAATTCATTTTTGTGATTTGAATCAGATTGAAATTTCTCATCAGTTGGGGTGTATAAGACTCCATCAACCTGAGATAACAAGACTTGATTTGAAAAAAAAAATTATAAGTCAAATTAAAACATTTGCTTTATTTTACCAATAAATTATTGTTATGGTTTTTTATTTATTAAAATTATTTTTAATTATTTTAAATTATTTGTTAGTTTTAAATAATTTATTTACTAAATACAAACAATATAAAGAAGTTAAACATTTGTAAATTAAGTGCAAAAGTAAAACATTTGCAGTAAAACATTTGTAGCAAGTGAAACATTTGTAGTAAGTAAAGCATTGGTAGTAAGTAAAACATTTGTAGAAAGTAAAAGATTCGTAGTAAGTAAAACATTTGTAGAAACTTAAACACTTGTAGCAAGTAAAACACTTGTAGCAAGTAAAACATTTGTAGCAAGTAAAACATTTGTAGCAAGTAAAACATTTGTAGCAAGTAAAACATTTGTAGCAAGTAAAACATTTGTATCAAGTAAAACACTTGCAGTAAGTAAAATATTTGTAGTAAGTAAAATATTTTTAGCAAGTAAAACATTTGCAACAAGTAAAACATTTGTGGTAAATCTGATCGAGCTGCTAAGCTGAGCCTCTTCCCCATCGTCGTAAAGCTACATCTCTTTCTCTTTTCTAAAACTACTAATATGGTTGCTGCTCAAAGGAGTTATTATCTCTAGGTCCATCAATTAAAACTCATTCTCGCTTGACTCATCATTTAGCTAATTCTCATTCATTTACTGTAACTGTCCCTGCATGCTATAAAAACTTTTATTTGTTTAGTTTTTTTCACTTCAACCCTATATAACTCTCTCCCATCTTCATGTTTCTCAACTTATACAACCTTCAAATATATAATCTATAAGTCTTCTGTCAACCATTTCCTTGCTCTATAACTCTATTCTTTTTTTTCCTAGTAACTCCCAACTTAAAAGTGTTTTCTTGCAGTCTTTTTGGGAGTGAATCAGAATTAAAAATAATAATAATAAAGTGAAAAATATTTAAACATATTTTCAAAAAGTGAAAAAAATAATTGAAAAATACTTTCTTACATTGCATTCTTGATAATTATTTTTGATAACATATTTTTCATGTTTATATATTTTGTTTGAGTGGTGTTCCTCATCATGAGAGTGAACATTGTTAGTTAGACCACTACTGTGTGAGTGACCATTTGAAAGCTGTTCATCTCCATGAGAGAGAACATTGTGTGAATGGCCAGCACCAAATGCATGCATTATTATTTCAAATACAAAAAATAAATATATTCCAGCCAAAAATAGCGAACACTTCCATAAAAAACTATCTTTGGCAAATATATTATGGTCATGTTCATGATCATTTGAATCATGTTTATGCAAACCAAGAGCCTAAAGAAAAAATAACAAAACTTTATCATTTAAAAAAAACTTATTTTCAAAGTTGAATAAATCATTCATTCAACTCTCTCACTAAAGTTCAAAACACAAAACTTGTTGAACAAGGCTGTTCTATCACTAATCTACTACAACATTAAAGGATAAAAGATTAAAACATATATCAAACATATTATTTAAACAAAAAAATTAAACTAAAAAGAAAAAACATGTATTAAATAAAGAGGAAAAAAAAATTTAAAAAGAAAAAAAAAACACTATCCTAATAAATTCACACCATTCACATAGGGCATTCATTTTATGAGCATGTTCAGTTGTCAAATTAAATGAATTGGAATTATTAATCATTGTCTTAAAATAAATAAAAAATATACATTTACTATTAATAGTTTAAAAATAAACATTTATTAATTGTATAAAAATAAACATTTATTAAATGTTTAAAATGCTATTTGAATTTTGCTTAAAAGGACTTTATATAACTGAATGAGTTATAAAAAGAAAATGATTAAAAGATTTATGAAAAGATTCCACCTCTGCCTAAACCTTAAATTTGAAGCAATTCATTTGGAGTAGGTGAGAATCTTGGAACAGAAAAATCTCATCTAGGAACGGAAAAATCAAATATTTAACAAATGCTTAATTAAAGGTATGGCTTGGAAAAACTCTTATGTCATTTTCTAATGCCATTTTTGAATTTTTTATTTAGAAAATAATATAATGGAATTCAGATCAAACAAGTGTGGAAAAAAAAAAAAGTCCTATTTTTTCAAAACTTAAAATTCAAACCAAATGACTAATAGAATTTAAAGTTAATGATATCAATAGTATCTATATAATCAATAAAGCTAAATAAAAATTATTAAAAAAAAATTATAACATTATTAAAAAGTTATTTAAAAGATGTTGTAAGTTGTTAAAAATATTTATAGTCTTAAATTTTGTTGTAAGTAAAAATTTCTTACACCAAAATTACTTTCATTTAATTTCCACTTTCAAAATCGATTTCCATTTGTTTCATTTCCAGTTACTTTCACAACTAAAACATTTTTCTAAAAACATTTTTTCTAAAAAACATTTTTCTAAAAACATTTTTCTAAAAAACGTTTTTCTAAAAAACATTTTTCTAAAAACATTTCAACAGCATTCACTTGGGCTACAACTTATTCGCCAAAATTCAAAAAAAAAAAATTCTTACAAAGCTCTATCTGCTTTCAATAAGCAGCAGAAAATGTCAGAAAAACTTTTTCTCTCTTCAACTAATTGAACAATTTTTGCCCCATATTATCCAAACTTTTCTTAACAAAAATTCATGTTCTTTGTTTACAGATAAAAGAACTTTTTAGTAATCTGAGGACTATTTTATAATTAGGGTGGTACTCTAAACAGTATGCTTATTAAATGGCGCACATGTGTGTGTATATATATATGAGAGTGAGTGTGTGTACATGCACACAAACATATATAAATATATATCAGGGGCTATTCTAGACCGTTTTCGACAGCGTCGATTCTATTTGGGCACCAACCAAATTAAAATTTGAGTACCATTTTTTTTATTTACCTTTTTTACAGCAAATATTGCTTTTTTCGCGAAAAAAGCACAGATTTTCCACTTAAGTTTGCGAGAACAATGGGAACCCTAATATACATATATATATATATATATATATATATATATATATATATATATATATATATATATATATATATATATATATATGTATATATATATATATATGTATATATATATATATGTATATATATATGTATATATATATATATATATATATATATATATATATATATATATATATATATATATATATGAGGGTGGTCTGAAAACTTCTGACTTTAACATGAAGATGGCAGCATTTGTAATTAAAAGCTAGTTAATTTTGTTTTTCATCTGTTGACAGCTACTCACCAAAGTTTCAGCCATTTTGCACTTGCAGTTGTTATGTAACAGTCGTTTGAGTAACGAGCTGTTATTAAATATTTATTTTTGAAAAGCAAAACACCTACGCAAATTAAAGATGACTTGGATTCAGTGTATAGAAACCCAGCACCAACATTTACCACAGTAAAGTTTTGGGAAGCTGAAATTAAATGTAGCAATAATAGCTTGGGAGACGATTTACATTTGGAATGTCCAAAAACATTGCAAATGTTTACTAAATGGTACTAGACAACTGCCAAACTTAAGTGAAAAAGATAGGAGAGTTTATGAGCATATCAAAAGAACATGTTTGTCACATATTAAATCAACATTTTGACATGAGAAAGCTGTCACGTTAGACTAAAAACGTGTTTAAATGAACATTTCCAACTTTTTGATGGTGCTGTTTAGCCGCAATTAATTCAATACACCATTATATACCACGTCCCTGGTAGTACCGTGCTCAATTTGTTTCTCTGCACAGCAGCCTGGTTTTTCGAGGTTCATGTTTTGTAGTTATAGAGTTGAGTGAGGGTTGTAACCACAAAAAGTAGCCTCCTCAACTGTAGTGGCCCTCTTGGCCTTTTGGAGGTGAATAATTAAAAAAAAAAAAATGCCCGATATAATAGGGTGATGGCAATTGTTTTTTAGGATAGTCATGGAGTTATTTTAATTGATTATCTTCAAATAGGTAAAACCATTACAGGAGCATATTACACATCATTAATTGACAAGCTTAAGCCAGAACTTGTGTATAAACTGCCACATTTGCAGAAAATGAATATCCTGTTTCACCAAGATAATGCACCACCTCACTCCTCAGCAATTGTTATAGCAAAAACCCATGATTACGGATTGAATTGCTTGACCATCCGCTCAACTGGAAATTTTTTCAAATAATTTATGTTTTTATAATGAAAAATAAACTATTACATTTCTACAATTTATGACATAAAAAAAAGTTTAATTTTAATGAGTTTTCAGCTTTCCGGGAAGTGGAAATAGATTGAATTAAAATTTCTGAATAGTGGAAAGTAAAAAAAGTATCACATTCTTTAAGTTTTTACATGATAATAAAAATATAATATTACTTTTATTTAAATTCGACCCCACTTCCCTACACTTTCCAATCACTTTCCATTGGAAAGTCATTAAAAAAATTTATTTAATTCTTATCTATTTTATCAATTTCTGACCACCTGAAACCAGATAATGACCACCTGGAGCTTATTAAGACCTGTCCCAGTTTATTAATTTTAAACGAAAAAAAGTTTTAAAGTAATATTAAGAAAATTTGTTAAATGCCCTGGCTTGATTACACAAAGAAGTTTATACATAAGTATCTATTATACTTATAACTGAACTATTTGAGTAATTATAGCTAAAAATGATTTATTGATTTATTAAAATGATTAGTTTTTTTTTTTAAATTATATACTTAAAAGGAATTTAATTATTTATTTAATTTTAAAGAGTTTTTATTTAAACACCAAAGCAAAAAAATAAATAAATAAATAAGTAAACAAATGCTGGTATTTTGAAAATAAACACACATTTTATGTGTACAATTTTTTCTTTTTAAATCAAATTCAAAATAAATATATTTCAGAAGCAAAACGAACTGCAATCTCACATCCTATTATTTATTAGAGTAATAGAATAAAAAATGAAATTTCTTTTTAATGCGTTTAAGGAAACCTTATTAAATTATCCTTGATCTTATGTGACGTTGAAAATGGTAGTGATTTTACTTCCTATTGATATAAAGGAAAATTGAATGCACCCCATTAGTGTAAGTTTGAGGAAACCTTCTCAAAATCATCCTTGTCATACATTCTTGAACAACAACATCAACAATTGACTAAATTATAAATGTGAAAATAAAATAAATTTAAATTTAAAAAAATGATTCAAGAAATTTTCAATCGAAGAAGAATAAAAAAAATGTGTTAAAACAATTTAAAAGTTAAGATTTGCGAGGAACAAAATGATGGACGCTTAACAATTCTAAGATGTGTGGCACTCAGATGTCTATGTAGGTAAAACTTTAAACGAACCATTGCTTACGATAACTGATGTAACTATTTTTATTTTTTAAAATAATATATTTTCTTTATGTTTTAAAATTTTTTTTTTTTTAGTTAGAAGTTGGAGGGTTCTATAATTTTAAAATTCAAAACAGGCCAAATGGAAGCATTGAGTTGATTAGATGTGAGTTATCCGCACACGATAATGTAATAATGCGCGATAAAAGAGCTGGAAAAACATAGTACACAAACTAAAAAGAGCATAATGGTACCAATTCGATATATGAAAATGTGACCACAAGAAAACTGTAACAGCCACCTCAAACATGTTATATGCACAAGAAGAAGAAACAGAAGCTGATGAAGCAAAAGAAGGAAACAAGACTCAGATTTAGATGCTACATCTGATGATGACTCTAAGACATCAAAAGTCCCATCGATTAGTAGTATGTTCAAGTTTCTCAGAGCTGAAAAATCTGTTAATATATATATGAATGCAGCATATCAAATTGTAAGCAAGAAATCAGAGCACATAATGACACCAAAACTCAACGAAGAAAGCTTTTAGGATCTAAAACACAATATGAAAGAATACATGTATTTCACAAAAAACAATAAGTGAAAAGAAAAAATAATCTAAGTGTGTGATTGAAGACTGCTTGCCATTTGGAGCTTTTCAAAAAAATGGAATGATAAAAGTTTTGAATTTATTAGTAGTAGGCTATAAGCCTCAGCAAAAGCAAACAATTTCTGGGCAACTTTCTGATCGGTATAAAGAATATATTAGGGTGTTAATTATTTTTCTAAAAAAAATCCAACATCTTGCATTATCAATAGAAATGTGGAAAAAATAAACGACGATTTCAACTATGTAAGTTTAGTGATTGGTTTTCAAAAATTTGTTGCTGGATACTTGTTGCTAGACATTTGTATGTTAATCCGAGAAGTTTCATTAAAAATGATCTGACTAAATTATATTATCAAGTTGCTAAATATGAATAAAAGAATTCTTATTTAGTAACTTGAGTCATCACTTAATTGGCATGACTAATATTAGAGGCACTCAAAACAAAATCATATTGAAAGCACTTTATTTAGATCTACTTAATTTAAAATGGTTAAGTGCAGAAGAAATTAAAAGCAGAAAAGGAGTTAGTCAGTATCTTTAAAAATACCTCCTCCTTTGCAAAATACCCAACAAAACAATTTCGGACATAATCTAGCAAAAAGCAAAACAAAACAATCCTCAGCAGACAAGCTGGCTGGCAGTTAGGCTTATTTGTCTCTCAAGCAACTCCAAGAAACTTTATTAAAACAAAAGAAAGAAGTAGCCTTTAATCAAGAAACTGAAGATTTATATTAGTTTTAAAGAGTGCAAAAAGAAGCCCTATATATAACCAACTATTTGTAAAAAAGTAATCTTATCAAATAAAGAAAATTAGAGAAAAAAGATCGTTTAACTTTCTTCTTTGACTTTCAAAAGGAAAGTGATTAGAAAGTCTAGGGAAGTAATGTCAAATTTAATAAATAGTAATATTATAAATTTAATGTCATTAATTTTTAAATACTTTCCCCTTTCCAAAAATTGGAAAGTAGGTTGAATTCAATTCATTTTCACTTCCCTGAAAGTTGAAAATTTTCTCTTTTTTTATTGACTTTAAGCAATAAAATATAATTAAACAAACATTTCCCCATATAAATACATTTAATTCATGAACACTTTCCAAGTCAGAGGAAACTAGTTTCGGAAACTGGTTAGAAAGCAAAATCGAACACCACTATTAAACAAAGAATATATTTCAATACTATTATTAAAATAATATATTTAATATTTTTATTAAAATAATAGTAAAAAAAAAACTTCAATCATTTATGAAAAAAGAACTTTCACCGCCAGTAAAATGAAAGTAATTTAAATAAGTGAAGCAAAAAACTTAATAGATATAGTTAATGTCATCTAAATATTAATACGCTAATTTAATAGTAGTAGTAGTGTCGTTTTTAAAGTAGTTTCTAGGCTTTTCTACACGCGAATCAGTATTCCACACAGTCTTTCAAGAAAAGTCTGCAAGCGAATTAGAGCTGACAAATTTTTAGTTTGAAGAGGAATTGACATTGTTTATTGTTTAATTTTACAATAAAATTATAAATGTTTGTTTGCTGTTGATTGTTTTAAATTAATTCATACCTAAATTCGAACATCATGGTTAGATGAGTTGAAAGTAATAATCACATAATTGAAAGAGATAGGCCTAGGCGAGATAAACCATTCTCAAAATGTAGAAAATGTATAGCAAGAAGTGATTCTAGATTATAATTATTCAGGAGAAATGAGCCAGATCTGTCAGCATTGCTGTGCTAAAATATTTCCTAATAAAGCACATTTTTTATGTTGCTATAATAGAAAGGTAGTTTGGCTTCTGTTTTCTATTTCCTCAAGCTTTACAAGATTTACAGGAAGTTATATATATCATTATTCCAATATCAATTTTTTAAATATATATTAGAATTTAATATGCCTGTCTTTATTTTGCTTTATTTACTAATCATGTGGTTTAACCTATGAATCATAGGCCGCCATATTTTAAAATATGTGATCAAGTTTTTCATTGTGTAGGTTATCTTAGGCCAGGTCAAGATATTTCCCCAACATTATCAACTGATTATCTCTGACCCACTTTCAGCATTAAATTTTAGAAAGCAATAACATCGCAATCAACTTTACTTACATAATTTAATATATTATTTGCAAATTATAGTTAGTGAGATTGCAGTTGTATTTGTTGGAGAAGATGGTGTTCCACCTGCTTCCAGGGAAGTTATTTACCCAAAAGGTCATTTAGAAGTTATATTGAGTATTTCAGCTAACATAGACCTTACGGCTTATTCACTTTTTTTCCCAAGAAATAGCATAATTGGTTCACAATCCTGAACATGCAACATTGGTTAGAAACCATGGCAAGAAATTATTTCAGCAATATGCTGCTGATGCATATGTTAAACTTGAAGAGCAGCATTTTTCATAGAAATAACTAAAGCAAACTGAGAAGCATGCAATATGATGCCTTACATAAAGATGTAAGCAACCTTGGTAGCAGTCATAAAGTTAAACCAGGGTGTGTTATATTTTTCTATTCAATTAGGAAGTCTTAAAAAAAACTATGAAGATGCTATGGTTATGGATCTGATAAACCAAATCTTTTTATTAATTTTTGTCTGCAACCCAATATAGTGGTGTGTAGTAAAAAAAATACACAAATTTATTTTCTAATGTTGTTAATTAGTAGTTTATGATAAGTATGTTTTTATGTGTAATAAAGTAAATGTTAATAGTTTATAAAATATAATATGTTCAATGTTTATCTATGTTTATACTCTGTTGTTTTTATTTTTACGTTTTAAAAACGGTGTTACTTAGCAATGTGTGAAGCAAGATTGTTATCCCAGTGGTCACAGTGCCGGGTGGTCTTAATTTCTGTTCATTATTTTTTACTTAAGACACTTTAGAACTAAGACTAAATATAAATCTTACTATAATCAGTACCAAAATATAAATACAAGAATTTGTTAAGCTGCATTTTTTTTTTCATTAAAAAGGTTGAATTTTAAAAAGGTTCATTTTAATTGAAATTCAACCTTATGTATATCTACTTTTTATTATACTCAACTTTTTGTTTCTCATTACTTTCAGATATTCTTCGATATCATGGCGAATAAGGTAAAGATTATTATAATAACTTAATTTTTATAACTGTAATTAATAAGGTAATTATCAGATTTGTTGTATATATTTTAGTTCTAATATAAGCCACCACATTTTTTTACAAGTCAAATTTTATTAAACTTTCATATAACTGATTATAATTATCCTAAAATAAAATGATTTTTTTTTAGTTGCCATTGCTTTATTAGTTTGCTTACTGTTGAAACATAGTTTTAATTTAGTAAATTTATATGATATGAAATTTAATGTGTTAACCATTATTCACAGTTATGAAAAAATCAGGATTCTAAACTATTGAGGTAACATTAAAAAGTCTTTTTTAATGGTTAATTGTGCTATAGCTATTTTGTGCTAATATATTTTTTTTGCCATTGTCATCAAAAACAACTTAAGTTATAAATATAATAATTTATTGTAACTTTTTTTTAACACAGTGCCTTTGAAATACAGTCTGTCTCCTCTCTGTTTAACGAAAGTTTATTAATAAAGGAGAGTATTATTAGAACACTCTGTTATTATTAAGCTCATGTATTTTTTGGTACCATAATTGATTATGACCATGTTAAAAAATATTTTACGAGTCCCTAATTCACGAACACAATAATATGTAAAATAATACTCCCCTTTATTAATAAGCTTACTTATTCTAAAATACAATAATAAATATGTAGAATAATGCTTTTGTAGTTTGAGATGATCGTTTTTTTTTTTATATTGGCAAGTTGTACTTGGCTTTCCTTCTCTGGTGCTTGCTGTTATTAAAAAAAACATAATATCTTAGGTTACGTGGTCTTTACTAAATGCCAAGACCAATAAAAACGAGCAAAACCAAAAAGATTATATTATATAGATTTGTCATTGTCTAAATGCAAAATGTCATTGTCCTGATATTTACGAAGGAGAGCACAACGCTAGACTAATTAAAACTTTCATAGTGTTGTTCAGCGGAAAAACCGGGACAATGATAGCCCTATATATAGATAAATTTATATTTTATATTTTTCAGATAATATATCAAGTTAAATTGTAATTTATGTATTACAAACCCGTATCACGGGTTGCTTACTGCTAGTGTATAATATTATTCAATGAAGCAAATAATGGGTTCAGGGCTGTTAAATCAGAAAAATTACTGGTTTCTATTAACATGCAATATTTATTAAATAAAATTTTAACAACGATGAATTTAATATATATTTGAATATGTATTTTAAGTGTTACTAATTTGAATATGCATATTAAGAATTAAAAATATAAAATTATCAACAAATTATTAATCTTTAATTATTAATAAAAGATTAATTTAATGCAACATTTTAAAAACAAAGATAAACTCAGGCAGTATTGTTAAAAAAAAATCATTAAAAAAATTCGCTTAAACATCATTTGGCTTTTAAACTTTTCACTTTAATGACCCGCTAGCAATTAAAGTAGCTTATTGTAAATAATAAAACTATTTTAAATGTTTTTTTAAAATTTAAATGATTTTATGTAATTTTAGTATATGCTTTTTCCAAATAACATCCTAATAATTTATCTAACCTTACTCTTTAAAACTCTAATTTCTTTCAACCGGTCAACCATGATTGGCAAGAAATCAATTAGGGAGGTCAAAATAGCTATTTTAGTATGTGGTTATTTCAATTAACTTTTTGAATGTATTATACTTGAATAAATATATTAAATATTGTGTATAGAAAATATATTTTAAATAAACATAGATATTCTAAATAAACATAGATATTCTAAATAAACATAGATATTCTAAATATCCTCTATCAAGTAATAGGTTACTATGAAAGTAGTTAAGTTAGGATTTAAACAAATAAATAACTGAACAAATAACAAAAAGATTTTATAAAAAACAGCTTACATGAGGCAAAAGATGGAGGATAGCGTCACCTGATAACACTCCTACAGCCATACTGATTACAAACAAAAGAAGAAATGAAAACCACTTCTTTTTAATTATAGGTGCAGCAAACAAACAAATTAATGAGCCCAAATTAATGATAAAAATAGCTACAAATGTTGCAACCCACGCTAGAAAAAAATACAGATCTAACTTAAAACAATCTTATTTAAATTCAAGTTACCATAGTTACCATGTATATTACTTTCATACATTCATAATTTAAAATTTCATGTTCTTTAATCTAAACTCAAATTACATGATCTTTAATTTAAACTCAAATTACATGATCTTTAATTTAAACTCAAATTACATATTCTTTAATTTAAACTCAAATTACATGATCTTTAATTTAAACTCAAATTACATGTTCTTTAATTTAAACAAAAATTACATGTTCTTTAATTTAAACTCAAATTACATGATCTTTAATTTAAACTCAAATTACATGATCTTTAATTTAAACTCAAAATACATGATCTTTAATTTAAACTCAAATTACATGATCTTTAATTTAAACTCAAATTACATGTTCTTTAATTTAAACTCAAATTACATGTTCTTTAATTTAAACTCAAATTACATGTTCTTTAATTTAAACTCAAATTACAAGATCTTTAATTTAAACTCAAATTACATGATCTTTAATTTAAACTCAAATTACATGATCTTTAATTTAAACTCAAATTACATGTTCTTTAATTTAAACTCAAACTACATGTTCTTTAATTTAAACTCAAATAACATGTTCTTTAATTTAAACTCAAATTTCATGTTCTTTAATTCAAACTCAAATGACATGTTCTTTAATTTAAATTCTAGTTACATGTTCTCTAAACAAGAATTTAACCTGGTGTCAATTCTAACATTTAGATTTAAAAATTTTGCAATTAAAAAAGTAATCTTAAAAATAATTTTTGATTAACTAAGTTAGTTCTAAACAAATTCATGTGCTTTTGATACAATTCTTGAATGTGTTGAGCAATCATGTATTTTAGTGCTGATGTACGGGCTGGATTCAATAAGGTTCTTATAAAAATACTGTATAAATTTGATAAATATGAGAGTTGTCTACCTAGAATAAAAGCAAAATCTTTCCTGCATTTCATCAATAGGTGCTCTTTTATTGGATCTACGGCCCAGATTCAATGAGTACCTGAGTTAAAATATATCAAATATATTATAAGGAAAGGTTAGGATTAACTCAAATACAATTGTTAACGCTCATTATCGTTTTATCACATTTCTTCGAAGATTTCAAAATTTTATTTTTATAGTTTTTTTGTCAAATCTGAAAGATTTCTTAGTTAAAAAAAAAAAGATTTGTCTCAAAGATTTCAGATAGATTAAAGAAGTTTGCTATGATAGTACTTCAAAATCTAGATTTGAAAAATCCAAATTAAAATTTGTTTATTCTTTTTTAAACCACTGTCTAAATATACTTCATTTTTAATATATATTTCAATATATATTTGTAGCATACAAGTTGATAAAATTACTCTGAGTAATCACAACTGTATCACAAAAGTTTGCTAACAACTAAGTATCCTCTAACAACTTGCTGAACAATATTTTGACTTTTATATATTCCTTGTTTTCAGTTCTGCTCTGGTTTTAGCCAGAATGAAATTATGTCTTTTCACCCATGCATTTTACCAACCTTTTGCTTCAGATGTGAGTTTTACAGCTCTTTCTACTCTTTCTATTAGGAATTTTTTGGCAGATCAGTGAAAGAAAGTTTTATTTCAGTTTGAAAAGCTTACTGTAACTCATTTGAAGAAACAAGAACTATTATAGGAGGCTCAACCTGTATTAAAGAAACCTGTATTAAAGAAACCTCTATTTCAGTCTATCAGCTTTGAAGTTCAAGGGCATAACTGCCTTAGCTTGAAATAAGGCTTATTGTTAGAACGCTTTCAATTTAAAGAATAAAACTAAAAAGTTAAAACTTATTAAAAACTATTAATCTTTGTAATTCTCTTTAGATGTTCTTTATTGTTTGTTTGCAGAATTTGCAAAGAATATATATATAAATATCATTTAAACTTCTAAAGTTTAATAATTAATAAAGAATATATGTATATATATATATATATATATATATATATATATATATATATATATATATATATATATATATATATATATATATATATATATATATATATATATATCATTTAAACTTCTAAAGTTTAATTAAGATTTAAAATAGTAGAAATAAAATAAAAATAATTATTTAAAAAAGTCTTTAATGGTTCAACATTTTTAGAAGCATGAGGCTGTTTGTTATCTTTTGAGTGCAGTTTGAAATGATGTGAATATTTACTGATAGTAAGCTGATAATAAGTATTGAGAAAACCCCAAAATTTCTAATAAACAACGTTTCAAGCAGTTGATGATGTTTAGGCTATTTTTGCAAAGAACAACATGTTACACATGTTATTTTCTAAAAATTTTTTCAATTCAAACCAATTAGTTTACTAATTTGTAATTAACGTTGTGCTACCTGTGAGAAAATTACATAATTAAAACCAAATGATATTTTATGATTAAAACAAAATATGGATTTATTATACAGTTGCTGATTACAAGAATTGCGCCTAAAAAATAACGAGTTTATTTACAAACTCATAATGAACAATGAAGCTCATTATGAGTTGCCACATATTCTGCATATTTGTTTATTCACGTAACCATTGAGGTGATACTGTTAAAACAAACAATATTTGGTTTGAATTTCCACAAATCATCTTCCTTTAGACATTTATCTTCTCGGCAACCATTTTTTTCAAAAAAACAAATTTTCAATACATTGAAAACAAGTAATCATTAATGTTTATAAAAAAACGCATTCTTATATCTTCATATTAGTCTTCTATTTCAACATTTTTCTAAATATAGCAACAAATATTTTTTAAGATTTTTTTATAAGAGCATATAAAACATCTTCAGAACAGAATATTTAAAATCGTTTCCTAGTTAATCCTAGTATTTATCAGTTAGATTGAACATATAGTGCAAATCACAATAGAAAATATCTACAAAACCAGCAGGGTCAGTAGTATTAGACCCAAATTATTTAATATGATTAGCGCTACCAATGACAACAGTATTGACTGAGACGAAGTGAAAAAGATACAATTTAAAAAAGAAGAAGGAGAAAAACTGATAACTAATGAAAGGAAAAATGATTAGGTAAAAATTTTAGTTCACTGTTCATGAAAAAAGAAAGCACACAACAACTAAATGAGCCGACACATAAGTATATCCCAAATCATGCATGTGACTATTGCTTTGCAAATCAAATGATATTAGCCAGAACAGCACACTGAGAGATAAAATTCAATTAATGAAAATGATTTCAAAGGCCATAAATATTTGTAAAAAATTGATTGAAACAGTTTAGTGAAATTCAGCTTGTTTTGTTTAATATTACTTGGTTACTACTCATATTTTTAATTAATAGAAATCATAGATAGTTTGAGACACCCGAAGCAAAAAGCTTTGCAGTAGCCTCATTTAAATTAATCCAAACAACAATATACACCAAATACACTACACCTTTCACATGCAACTTTGGCATTGTTAATACTCCAAATACAATTTAAAATGGAGTTCAAACACATAAACAATAACATTTTGATGTTTATTTTCTTCTTTAATTATTTTTCAATCAAAAATAACAAGTTTTTATTCACATTGTAAAACATCAGCAAGTCTTTGTTTTATTTTGTTGATTATAATGCAAGTATTTTATGTTTACACAATTTTTTATTAAATTATTTGGTGAAAAAAGCATTTGTCTTAATTAAAAAAAGAATTTGTATTACTTTTTCAAGCATTTAAATGTGTGTTAAAATAATGAAGTCAGGGCATAAAACACTTGCTAAATAAAGATGTCGGATTTAGAAAAAGAGAAACAAAAAAATACTTTGATTATAAATAAATACAAATAAATAGTTAATTAAAGTAAACCTACATTTCCATGTACTTTCAGATTTGTCTGATGTTTCTACAGAATTCATGCAATATCCACTAACAACTTGCTGAACAAATGATGGACATATTTGTTGAAAACTTTCTTTTGAAATGCTAGTTTCACTAATATTGAAAATTTCAAGAATATCTTCTGCAGAGAAACACTGTAAATTTAGTATTAAAACAAATATCATGAACTTGATAATATTTTTAAATTATGAAACATTAATAAAAGTTATGTTTAGACTGTATAAAACAATACAAAAAATTAAAAGTGTGATTCCTTTAACCTAAAATAATAAAAGCTTACAACAGTATAGCTAAATTTTAACTCGATTAATTTTTTCTTTAAAGATATTGGAGCCATTGAAAACCAATGTGATTAAAAATATTTTATTTTTGAATTAATAATGGCTTCTGAAATTATCATCAATATAATCAGAAGCCATGAAAAATAAGTACTATATATAAAAAATATAATATAGAAAATATAATATAGAAAATATAATATAGAAAAATACAATAAATGACAAAATCCTTTAATGAAACTCTTATATTATTTTTTATACAACTTGGAATTAGCTTAAGAATCTATTGAGGTCATAGGGGCCTGGCCTTACCTGCATTTCTATATAATATAGTATTTGTTTATGTAAATATTACTTACATCATTCGTCTAAACTATTTGTACTGAGTATTAATTTGCTACAGAGTATTAAAGTTGTTTAAACTATAAATTATTAAATATCTATATATCTATATATCTATATCTATATCTATATATATATATATATATATATATATATATATATATATATATATATATATATATATATATATATATATATATATATATATATATATATATATATATATATATATATATATATATATATATATATATATAAACTATGTTAGTGTATTCTACAAATAGAGTGTTTAATGTTCTTAAAGAACAGAGCAATAATAAATTAGTAAAAATACTAATTTTTAGTTGTATTCAATATCATATTTCTCTATCAGTAGGTTCAACCTACTGATGGAGAAACATGATGTTGAAGACAACTAAAAATTAGATAAGTGCTTTTATTAATTTATATATATATATATATATATATATATATATATATATATATATATATATATATATATATATATATATATATATATATATATATATATATATATATATATATGTATGTATATCCAATAAGTAAATAAAGTTATTTTATATTCTTGTATAACTCACATAAAATATGTAAAAGCTAGTAGTCACAAAAGGTTTTGAATTTATTCATAAATTAAAGTAACTTTTAATTTTTTCTTATAATAATGGTTTAAAGGATTTTTAGGAAAAACATGGAAAAATAGTTTCAAATGTTTAAATTTATCATAAAAAATACATCTACATGAAAAAAAACTTATACACGCGTTTATGTAAACAATTATTATAATTAATTTTTATGTTTTTATTTCAAGCGTTTTATTTCGCCCTTTGGGGTTCATCATGATGAGCCCCAAAGGGCAAAATGCATCCGTGATTGTGATACGCACTGACTTGGTTAGACAATGATACTCTGTATTATTAATATACACCAATTTCTGTACTAGTATTTACTAGTCGTCTTGGGAGTGCCGTACACCGGTTGGTACTTTTTTCAAATATTTAGGGTTTTTTTAACAATTCTGAGTAGGATTGTAGCACCACAAGTATCATTGATCTGCCAAGAAGGTGAGCTGGTGTGTTTAGACGCCTTCTGTATCACATCATCACGCTGATGAGCCCCAAAGGGCAAAATGCGCCCGTAATTATGATACGCACTGACTTGGTTAGACAATGATACTCTGTATTATTAACATATATATATATATATATATATATATATATATATATATATATATATATATATATATATATATATATATATATATATATATATATATATATATATATATATATATATACATATTTAATTTTGTTTGTATGATTTGTCTTTACTTTATATATATTTTTTAAGTATTAACACTTTAAAATAATGTAAAAACAATATATGTCAAGTAGAATAATAATAATAGTAATAAAAATTAGTTTAATGAGTTACAAGCCATAATCACTTTAAATGTGTAGTAAAATTACTAATTATTATTGAAAAATTTAAATTTACTTTTTGAAATGACAAACTCCTTCTCCTGCGCTTTTTGAATGGTAGATATATTTTTGGTATTGATCTCTTTTTTCTACTGTGATTATCAACACCAGCTACATTTCCAATTTTTAATTTCTTCAAAAGATTTTTCAAGCCTTCCAGTGTTATGTGTGTTTCATTTCCATAGTTTTTTAAAATTTCATTTATAAAAAACTGTGGTGTTAAACTAGAAGACTGCACACTGAACACATTTTTAATGCATTTTTTCTTTATCAGCTGCAGAATGATGAATACATTGGCATAATTAAAATTAAAGTTATCAAATTTAATATTTGAAACATTTGTACCTTTTAAAACATCCTCATGATTAAAACACTAAAAATAAAGTAGAAATTATGAAAACTTTAATCATCATCATCATTAACATCATCATCATCATCATCATCATCATCATCATCATCATCATCATCATCATCATCATCATCATCATCATCATCATCATCATCATCATCATCATCATCATCATCATCATCATCATCATCATCATCATCATCATCATCATCATCATCATCATCATCATCATCATCATCATCATCATCATCATCATCATCATCATCATCATCATCATTATCATCATCATCATCGTCATTATCATATTCATTGTCATCAATCACCATCACCATCGTTGCAATAGCATCATAAATACTTTAAGCTAGGTAGAACCTGGAGATTCTACCTACCTCAACTGAGGTAGGTAGAATCTGGAGATTTTACCTACTTTAAAAATCTAAAGGCATACAAAAGTCAATAAAAATCATTAATGATATTATACCAATATAGTATACAAAAACATATAAACTGAAAGATTAAAGTGTGACAGGTAATATCAAATCAAACGAGAGATTTATTACAAAATTTTTTTTCTATTCTCTCTTTCATCTTTGAATTTAAAGTTATTTATTTTTTTAACTTTTATGTTAACATTTAAAAAAGTTATTTTTATCATGATTAGCTGTGAGTAATTAAGAATGATGATTAGATCAAGTTTCACCCAAGGAATGTCAGTTCAATTTGAAAAACTATTTGTAACAGTTTATAAACTTTTTTCATATAACCTGCCAAATTTCATCTGAAAATTTAATGCTTAAAGTACTCTGCTAGATGGGTATACAGTATACTTATCTAGAGAATCTAGGTCTTGGCAGAAGTATATACTTAGCTCATGATCTTGCCTACACTGCTTTAAAGTGGTTTAGGAGAACAATTAACAGCTCCCTTCATAATCTAAATCACTTTCTTTTTTTCTTTATTTTTAGATATTAATAAGAAAAAAATTAAATTATTGTGCAAACCACATTAAATAAAAAAGACAAAACTTGAGTTTCAGATAAAGCTTAGTTATATATATAGAATTTTTTTGCTTATAAAATGTGTTTATTTTCTTAAATCGCTGATTTTTTTGTAGTGTAGTGCTTGAGAATTTATTTTAACAGTAAAAATAGTGAACAACTTGTTGACTTTATAGTATTTATACAACAATTATTTTGTGTCTAGTAAAGCAGAATTTTAGTATTATAAATGTGAATATAAATATTACATAATTATAATATAAAGTTTTTATAGAATTAATTAAAAAAAATTTTCGATTCTTTCAAACACAACTGTATTTTTCTTTAATAGAAATAGTGTAATAGGTTTTTTTCTATAATAGAAATTGTGCCTTATATTTTTTTCTTTGAATAAAAATATAAGGCACAATTTCTAAAAAAGACAAAACTTGAGTTTCAGTTTCAGTTTTTTTTTTATAAGAAGTCGAACTTTTATAGCTCTTTAGCTTGTTATTGTTTTCTATCAAAGTAAAACTGTTTTGTTATTGTTTTTTATAAAATTAAGTAAAATTGTTAACAGAGGCGTATTTATCAAGTTAAATTGTATTAGCGACCGGGGCCAAAACCGCCTTTTTACTAAAATATTCCTATATATCCTTTTTACTAAAATATACCTTTTAAATAGAAACGAGCTTCATTTTCTTTTTATTTTGCTCCTTTTTTTTGACGCCCCTTTAATCGTTTGCGCCCAAAACAAAAATTTTTTTGGCTCCCTTCTCGCTACTCTACTGATTGTTAATAAATAAATGGATAGCTGATCTCAAAGAAAACGCTTGTCTAAAGAATTTTTTAAAGCGGGATAATCAACGCTCGTTATGTATACTATATTCTTGTAACTTTGACTATACAAGCATATTCTTGTAATGAGTATAAAATCAAATTTTTTATTTGATAAGTAGTTTTTTTTATGAATAAACAGATGGCTCCAGCAAAAACTAAAAATTCTAATAAACAAGCTGTTTTGAGTAGCAGCTCTCACGGCATATGATCCCATATAGCGCCAATACGTTGGCCCAACGTTGTTATAAAGTCGAAAACATCGGATAATATACCGATAACGCGCCAACGTTGGTTCAACGTCGACCTACTTTTATTTTAGGTTGGATATTGGCAGGGCTACTAAAATAACAGGCCTCCTCATCGCGCAACGGCTCGAAAAATGTGGAGGCCGATGTTTTTGTTGTGATGCTCTTAACTGTTAGATTATTTTTTCTAAAGTTTAAATATTTAAAAATTCATGTAACGATATTGATTATTTAACTTAAAAAGTACAACCTGATTGAGAAAAAGACTAAAGATAAGAAGACTTAATATAACGCCTAGACAGGCCTAATTTTTGTGGTCTAATAAAGAAGTCGGTATTTTTATTACAAAAATGTTTATAAAACAGAAATATTAGTTTTGAAAAAAGCAGTTCAAAAACAACTGACATTAATAAATGGTAATAAAACCTTATGTATTTATGTACATTTAAATATTGACAGCATGAGTTTTAAAGTAAAAATATAAATTACCAATTTTTAAACAAAACATCATCTAAAATTAAAACGCAAACTTTGTTTTAGTATATTTATTAACAAAAGGTAACATAACAGTTTTAAAGGTTTAACTTTGGTTTCCTTTTCTGACGCAGGTGAATGCATATAGCAATAATTGTTAAATAAAATATTTGTAAGAATATGGCAATGATTTCTAGCAATTTTAGTGAAATCGTAAGTACATGCAATATCCATAAATAAACAGGACATGGAATATCTACAAAAGTTTGATGTGCTAACATAATTAAACAAAATGTAACTCAAGAATACCCATTCACAAGATGTATCGATGGGTATTTTTAGGCCACCACGGTCTAAGGCAGATGTAAAACTTCCAAAGGTACTATAATGCAAAAAAGTGTCATCATCATCTTTACTGTCTTTTCTAGAAACATATCCTGCTATGTAAATTAACAATCACTTAATATCAAATGGAAATTGATCTAAAAGTTCATGTAAACAATTAAACATCTCACACTCATCCTCTGAAGTTTATGAAAACAGTTATCACAGACATGGCCATATGAAACAGCAGCAATAGAAATGTTAATAGCCTTCTGAAGAACTAGTTTGGTTTTGCTGGTATTCCACTTTTCAATTACTTGTTGTGTATTTATAAAATATGCTCCCCCACTACCTTGTCTGAGCTTTCCAAATGCTCTTTCTATGGGATCTTTTGTAAAACTCCTAAGCAATATATACATATGTAAATTGTTTAACAAATGTTTACTTAATTCAACTAAACCGTTACATGTTTGATATAATGCATTGCTTGTGTCCATAGTTATACTTTAAATTCTCTTTCCTTGAATTATTGTTGACTTAAGCATTCCAGAAAACTCAATTAAATCATTAAGTCGTAAATCGTCAACAGATGATATGGGATCTTGTAAGTGATCTTTCAAGTGGACTCTTTCAGTCTGACTTTTTACGTTGACTATTTTTCAAAACTGAACCACCTCAGTTAAGAAAATAATAGTTCCATCAATATCATCATCTTTCATACCTTGATGACGCTTTAATGCATTTATAGTCTCTTTACAAAATACTTTCAAACATGTATTAACTTTTTATCTCTCAATCGGTCTTGGGTTAGCAGCAACATAAGTCAGCTAAGACTTTTGAAGATTTTTAATGCGATCCCAATTAGCAGTATAGGTTTTCCCACTATAACTAAACTTAATTTCACCAGACTTCACAGTTATCCAATTATTTCGAATACACTAGGGTTATGAATTTTAAACTTTAAAAAAAAAAAAAAAAAAAAGTTTCCTGTGTCATAAATTGATGAACTTTTGTTAGAAAACATTTAAAACATTTTCAATTCCGCTAGGTTGTAAAAAAAGGTCACCCCGCAATTAAAATTACGAATCGTCATTTATTTAATCTTGTTACTGCTACTACTAATACGCGTGGCTCTGCTGAAAATCATTTAAAACTTGTATAGATTAGAAGTGTTTAGAACTTTAAAAGATTTTGGAAAATTCCAGAATATTTTAGACAACTTAAAAACATTCTGGAACAATTTTGAACATCCTGGAGCAATTAAGAATATTCTAGAACAATTTAGAACATTCTGGAACAATTAAGAATATTCTAGAACAATTTAGAACATTCTGGAACAACTTAGAATATCCTAGAACAATTTAGAATGTGTATATATAGCTACTTATCTAATTTTATAGTTATTAGAGAAGCAACACACGGCGTTGTGCAAGCCTAGCGATAGTAGCATTCAGAAGAACAAGTATGTCTGGACCAATAATCTGGTAAAATTTGAAAACTCTCATAAAAAAAGAAGAATGGTCCCTTCGGAAGAAAATTCACTGAAAATAAAGTGCAGAATGCCTCGCACCAAAAATCAAAGGAAGAAAGGAGCGAATAACGGAAATTTCTTTTTTTTTAGCTGCTGTTCATTTGCACAAGTCAATGTGAACAACCGATGGTGAGATTGAGCAAACATAAAAGTTGTGTCTAACATATGCTTAAAATTGTGACAGTGGACGAGGTGCTCCAGAAAAAGGGGCTAAAAGTATGAGGTTTTCATCAACCCAGGGTGAGTGGGAAAACGACCCTGATAAATCTGATGCTACAAGTGCTTATCATCAGTATCCACTGGTATCAACAATGATTTTTTAAATATTTTATTAATGACTTGACCAGTTTCTTTATATATATATATACATGTATATATATATATATATATATATATATATATATATATATATATATATATATATATATATATATATATATATATATATATATGTAAATTGTGCATCCCCAAAGTTTGATGTAACTACTAATCTTCCAGTAGCAACACTAGGCATGGAATCAGTAAAATTTCAATAAAATGAGATAGTAGTTGTAGAACCAATTACTGCACTTGTTTGATACAATAATCCAGATGATTCATTAATAAATGAATTAATATTAGCACCGATCCACGAAGAAAGATAAAATTCTTCTTAACCAGATGCGCAGTATATGCATACGCTATTCGAATCAAATCCTTGAAATACTGTATAACTTTGTTCGTTATATGTGGTGCCCAAGGTTGTATAACAGAGTTAGTTCTTACTGGAGAATTGTATCATACATGCGTACACTAGATTCCCACCAATTTCCAGATACTCCGATAACATGCATTTTAATATATTTAAGATAAACACCTTGACCAGCAACGTCTGGAGCATCTAATAATATATATTCTTTACCATAAATTGTGTTTGCAAATCTAAATGTTTCTGAGTATAATTTAATAGATGATAACGATTGAGGTATTGATGTAGTTCTTGTAATAAAAGGTTGTATCCAATATGTAACGTTTTGACTAGTTTTATTGTATAATTGAATTACTAGACTAGTAGTAAATGGTAAATCTAATGTAAAGTATCCTCCTAACGCATTAGCTGTATGCACATTACAATCTTGTAAAGAATTTGCACACAATGAGAGGCCAAGTGGGTAAAGTGGTGTAAATAAAAAATCACAGACTAAAGAAATATTATTATCTCCAAAACTATCTGTAGAAGTAGAATGATCTCCAATGCAAATTGCATGATCTGCGTATATTCTAAGAAATACACTATGATTAGGATCTAATCCTTCTATAATGCTAACCATAGTTTTCTGATAAATCCAGGACCAGAAAGTTGAACAAAAACTGTTGTTGCATCAGCACCTGTATTTGGTGGAATAATCTGTTGTTTTAATCCAAGGCATGTTAAAATTCAATTTGGTGTTATTCCTAATTCATTAAGATTAATTGTTTTATTATCAACATAATTTTTTGTAGCAGCGTCATGTGAGCTAGTAGGTTCTGCTACATTTATTAATTTATTAGAATTCATATTAATATTACTAGCTGGATTATTTTGTCCATCTCTCCTAATGAACAAGTTGGTAGCTTGAGATATTGTTAAACCATCTATAGCTACAGCTGCAGTAGTGTCGCGTTCAAGTTTATCAACAGGCATTATCTCTTTATATATATACAAACAAAAAAAAAGTTTTTAACTATATTTTTAAAAAATTACCATAGATTTTTTAAGAAATTACTATAGATTATTAATAATATTCTGAAAATCACATCCTTTCTCTAGTTTTTTTAAAACATATAAACACAAGTGTCCACAGAATGAGGTATTTTCAAATTGAACTCTATCACTATTATAATAAACAGGACTTTTCAAATAATTAACAACTTTAACTGGTGGTGGTAGTCCATAAGAGTCAAAACTTAGTTTTTTTATCTCCGTCTTTGTACAAGCAATTCCAGTGAAATCCCTGCGTACTTGAATCTCCTGTATTTAATATTCCACATTTTTTTCTTTGCATATTTTTAGGTAATTCATCTCTTACAGATACACCTTTAAAATGTTTTATTTTTAGTTTTTTTGTTGCTTTGATCAATTGAAAATTTGTTAGTGGCAATATGAAACAGCAAAAAGAATGGCTCAGCCCCAAAAAACAAGCGACTCCGCGAGCAAAAAAAGACCTTTATCCTCGAAAGATCATGTTGTGTGTATGGTGGGATTGGGAAGGCATAATTCATTACGAACTGCTTGAGCGCAACCAAACAGTCAATGCGGAGCTCTACGTTCAATAACTGCACCGACTCAACGAAGCAATTCAGCAAAAAAGACCAAATAGGCGAAATGGCGTTCTTCTGCAACACGACAACGCCCGTCCTCACATCGCCAATATGACCAAAGCCGCGATTCAAGAACTCGAATGGGAAGTGCTGCCTCATCCTTCATACTCTCCAGACTTGGCGCCGTCAGATTTTCATCTGTTTCGATCGCTTTCGAACGCTTTGCGCGGTGTATCGTTCAATAATGACGTGGAATTGAGGGCTTGGTTGGACGAATTCTTTGAGTCAAGACCGGGAGATTTCTATCGCCGAGGCATCGAAAAACTTATTGAACGATGGGAGGAAGTCATAAACAACAACGGAGAGTATATTATTGATTAAATCGTTGTAGTTTTTTTGTTTAAAATAAATTTGAAAAAAACGCTCATGAATTATTCCTCTACCCAATATATATATATATATATATATATATATATATATATATATATATATATATATATATATATATATATATATATATATATATATATATATATATATATATATATTAATAAGGTAATATTTGCAATATTTGCTTTGTCAACGTTTAAGCGATGTTGGAACAACATTAAGATGACGTTAGGCAAGCATTATTTTAAACGTCACACCAACATTATAGCGACGTTAATCCGATGTTTGGGAATAAGTCTTAACAACGTTTAAACGATGGTTGTGCTCGACGTCGACCCGATTTTTAAGTTAACGCTTTGCTGACGTCACTTTCCGAGGGTCGGCCAATAAAATTCCTGATGCTTTTTCATGGTCCAACGTATCTGTGCTATCTGAGATGTTCTTTTTTTTATTTTTTTCCAATCAATTTTATTTAGGTACCCCAAGACGTTCTTACGATCTTATCACAGAGCACCGTAGATGAGCATTTAGTTGGAAGTTTATGCCTCCTTCCTAACCGATGTCGCAAAACCTGCCCAAAGGTGGGGTTTGAACTACGGATCCTTTGTTTCTGAGGCTAGTGCGCTACCATTGCAACACGGCTGCTCTAGGCTGTTTTAGAAGCGCTTTTTTTAGCTCTTGCACTAATTTATTCACGCCAAAGCCAGAGTATACATTTTTGGTTAAACCAAACCCAAACAAACCACGTTGTTTGGAGTTGGTTTGTTTTGTTGTTGTTTTTTTTTATTCTGATTCACTCCAAACAAGGCTGCAAGCAACCTATATTAAGTTTAGAGTTAGTAGGAAAAAAATAATAGAGTTATAGAGCAAGTGTATGGTTGGCAGAAAACTTGAAAAGTTGTTGGTTGTATGAGTCAGAAAAACATAAAGGTAGAAGTGAGTTCCAAAGGGTTAAAGTGCGGGGAAAAAATAGATGAATAAAAGATTTTAGAGCATGCAGGGACAGATATAGTTAATGAATGAGACTTTACTGAATGACAAGTCAAGCAAGAATGAGTTCTAGTAAATAGAACTAAAGATAAATGCTACTTTGAGAAGCAACCATAATAGTATTTATATAAAAGAAAAAGAAATAAAACTTTACGAAAATAGGAATAAGGTTTGAGCTTAGTTAATAGAGCTGGTTCAACTACGTTTACAATGCGTTTATTTCGACTTGAGTTTTATTTATGAACACAAATTACGTTTATTTAATACGAAAAAAACAAACTAACTAGTGATAAAATTAAAAACTTGTGATATGTTCTTATTTGCTATTGGTTTTTGCATCGTAAAATCGTCTGTGTTCAACCGTATCGAGATTTTATTTTAACTTTATTTATTCGGTAATTAATTATTCAAATATTATATGCAATATGTTATTAATATATATTTTTCTGATTTTAGGATCAAAATATTTTTTGACCATGGATTAATGGCTGAACTTAAACAAGAATGGTAATGACGCATGATAACGCCACAAAAGAATGGCAATGATGATGATAACGCCACAAATACTCCTCAAGCAGGACGAAGTATTGAAAAACAGGAATTTAATGTGCGTTTGTACATAATTCAAAATGAATTATGGCTATCTATTTAATTCAAATGATTAAATTAAAAGTTTTATTAAAAAGATCAATTTGGAAAACTAGGATAGAAAATTCGTTCGAAATGTTTTCCAGTGTCGACAATTTTATAATCGAGAAAAATCGTTTTATAACTTTATCGCAAATTATAGTTGATCACTTAAAAGCACTAGAAACACAGTTCCGTACATATTTTATGTTAAATACTGATTTCAAAAAGATAGCTTGGATTTAAAAGCCGTTTTAGATTGGCTTGAGACTGATCACCTGCCGCCTAAAGCTCAAGAGGATTTTGCTGAGCTTTTGAGTGAATCAAACTTAAAACTACATTCCAAAAAAGCCCTTGACTGAACTAAGGTCTTACGTTCAGCAGTGTCAAACATTCCACCAAAATTTAATTTATTATGCAATAAAAAACAGGCAATATCTCATTAAATTTTTTCTTTAAATTTTGATTTAATACTTACTCAACGACTGCATTTGAATATATTAGAGCGAACTGAGACGGTCAGAATTCCCTTTTATTTGTGTTATTGCAAAAAATGCAATTTTAATGAAAAATTGGTAATAATTTGATTAAAAATGCAATTGCAAAAATACAATTTTACAACTTTTTGTGTAATTTTTAGTTTTAGATTTTTGTGTTACTAAACGAATTCTAAAACTATATATTTCATATATATATGACATGTATACACATATATGCTATATGTATATTGTTACAAAATAAATAAATAATCAAAAAATATTTACTTATCTTTCTTTTATATTTATATGGGGTCGTCAGGAAACTCACAATCATAAATGAAATTGTGAGTGAAAAAAGTTTAAGAAGCGCCCTGCTCTATATCGTGAATTTTCAAAAAAAAAAAAGTCCTTTAGAAAAAAAGTGTGTGTGTGTGTGGGTGGGTGTGTGTGTAGGGGGTACTTTTTTACCCCCCATCCCACCCCATTAGTGTCGTCGGCCCTGGTACTTATACTGTTGTTATATATTGAAGAAATAAGTTTGAAAAAGAAAGTTAAAAAACAATAAGTTTTTGTTTGCATCTTTATGTTTTGTATCTGTATTTGGTATAAGTTATATAAAATACTTATTACATTTTTACTTTAACATGTCAATAATAGACTAATGTCTATGATTTCTTTTTTCATGGTCTAATGTAGTTGTTTTTGTTTCTTTTATTTTAGTTCTAAGTTTTTTTTTCCTTTTGAATTACCTTCACAAATAAACATTGATTGTACAACAGACATAACTACAAAGTATAGGAATGAGCTATACATTGGAGTTTACAAACTGTAGGAATGGGCATATACTTTTTATATTCACAAACATAGGAATGGACTATACATTAAAGTATACAAACTGTAGGAATGAGCGTATACTTTATATATACACAATCAATTGTTAGTATTTCAAAAAACCACTCAAGAAGTTGTGGATCAATATAGTAACATAATTGGTAAAATTCAGGTAATGCATCTTTTAAAAACATTACAAACTTGGGCAAGAAACTTGTAAAATTTGCTAACAAACATTTTATTGAATTTTGTAACGAGCCTATTGTTAATGTTTATTCATTATCTTTAACAGCGCATTCATTGCAAATTGTTCTAAATAGTTCAGCATATTCTTCAGTAGTCCTCTGGACATATCAGTGCTTTAACTTTATTAATTAGTGAACCTGCAGTTTATTACACAAAGGCAGATAAGTATATTTTCAAAGAAAAATTGACTCCTAAAAAAGAAATAAAAATTTGGTCATCTTATTTGTCTTCTTAGTTAGCTAGCTCTTTCAGAGAATACAAAAGCAAGACAAAACTAAGTTAAACAGCATGCTTTAAGGTTTTAAAGGTAAAATTTTAAACGAAAAGAAAAATTTATCAAAGCTTCAAGGCAGAAATTAGAGACCTGAAGAAAAAAATTAAAACTAAATATTACAGAAAGTCTAATCGTATTTGAAGGCTATAAAAAACGCATTAAAAATAAATTAAAAGCTAAAGCAAACAAATTTAAATATAATGCTGATATTTATTATTATATGACAAAATTATTATTACAAAATATAAAAGCCTAAATGAAAACAGGTATTTCATATATGAGCCCAAATGAAGGCAAACACAGGCCTAATTTTAAGTTTCAAATTTAAGTTTTTATGCATTTGTTATCCTTGAAACAATTTATGATAGATATGAAAATACAAAGATTTGACAATAATTTTGGGTGGGGAGGGCGCATGGTAGAATATACATTAAAAATTCAAACAAAAGTTAAAAATTTTAATAAAAAATTAAAAAATTAATTTTTTAAAAATAAATCTAGATTTTGAATAAATTCGAAGGGTTTGTAGACACCCATCTAATTCCCTGATATGTCTTCTATATAAACTTATTCTTTTATCCTTAAGACCTTTCTTTTAATACTAAGTTTTATGAATTTTGACAAGAATTGACTAAGTTAAAACATTTTAAGTTAAGAATAGCTCTAAACCTGATTACTGTTTCTTAAACAAATTTATCAAAAATTCAATACTTAAAATGGTAAAATTTTTTGTAGATTTGTTTGATTTGATCATTTTTTCACCTTTAAAATACTGTTTTGAAACTCTTTCTAATAATATAACATTTTAGTTTTTGATCAATGGACCTTTCCCATAAATCGGCAAAAACGCAATGCATTGTGGTAGTTGTATTCATTTAAATCAAAACAAATGTCGAAAAGCCTAATAAATTTTAACAGTGATGTTCAATTATGTGAAAACAGTGAGATTGAACTTTGTGAAAACAGTGAAATTGAACTTTATGAAAACAGTGAAGATGATAGTGAAATTACTGAAGGTGAACTCACTTTTAACGGAGAAGTTGAACTTTGCGAAAGCAGTGAACCACTCTTTTCACAAAGTTTAACTTCACTCTTTTCACAGAATTCGATCCCACTGAGAGAAGTTGAACACAGTGAAGTTGACTTCAGTTCAACAAGTGGTGGATGTACTTGTTGTGTACCAAATTGTTTTAATAATTCTAAGCGTAATAAAAACTTATCGTTTTATGTTATACCCAAGGAAAAAGTGTTAAGAAAGTTATGGTTAGCTAAAATTAGCAGAAAAGACTTTAGTCCTTCTTCTTCACACAGAGTTTGTTCAGCACACTTTCAAGGGAACAAAAAAACTTATATGAATAATGTTCCAACAATTATTCCAAAAACAGTTAAGCTAACTGCTCGTGTACCAAGGAAAACCAAAAATAGCCTTGGTTTAATACATAAAACAATACAAATACCTTATAGCGAAGAACTATCGACACCTGTTTTAAGCTACGAAGAAACATTAAAACAAGAAAATAAAATTCTCAAAGATCAAATTGAGGACATTATAAAAGAAAAACAAGCGTTAGAAAACACTCAAAAAGAAGCTATATGTAAGCTCAATGACAAAATACTTCTATCACAATTTACAGTTGAAAGGTTTAAATATAACAAAGAACATTTCAAATTTTACACAGGTTTTGAAAATTTTGAACTATTTAAAGTAGTCATGAAGTTTTTAGAACCAGAAATATATTCACTAAATTATTGGGGTTCAATGTCTACTGTTGCTGACGATTTAAGTGAAAATTCTTCACCTAAAACAAGAGGAAGATCACGTATATTAAACGTTGAAGAGGAATTTTTCATGGTGCTAATTCGACTACGTTGCGCCTTTCCTATAGAAGATTTAGCAATACGGTTTAATATTTCATCAAGCACTACCAGTAGGATATTAATTACTTGGTATGATTTTTTGCACATAAAATTTAGATCAATTCCAATATGGCCAACAAAAAAACTAGTTAATGAAACAATGCCTAGCTGCTTTAAAGATGTATACCCTAATACTCGTGTAATTATAGACTGTACAGAAATATTTACTGTGATGCCAACTAGCTATCGCACTCAATCAGCTATGTTTTCAAAATATAAACATCATCACACAGCAAAGGGTTTGATTGGTATTGCACCGAGTGGTGCCATTACATTTGTATCTGATTTATATGCTGGAAGATCAAGTGATAAACAGATAACAAATCACTGTGGCATACTAAAATTATTAGAAAAAGGTGATAGCCTGATGGCTGATAGAGGTTTCGATATCGTAAATGACTTACCAAAAGGAATTAGTCTCAACATACCACCATTTCTTGAAGGCGATTTTCAACTTACATTGGAAAAAGAATTAGAAACAAGACGAATTGCATCTGTGCGAATTCATGTCGAACGTGCAATTGCAAGAATCAAAAACTACAGAATATTACAAAACACATTTCCACTTTCAATGGCTGCTGACATGAACAAAATATGGGTCATAGTTTGTTATTTAGTTACTTTTCTGCCACCTCTAATAAAAACTGATAGCAAATAATGTAACCAGACAAAAAAAGAAACATTTTATAAATATTCTGTAAACGTTTATTTTACTTTAAATATTTCTGATGACATAAATTTGAAATAAAAATCTGTTAACTCTGGAAAAATAATTGTATTCCATAATTCCGCATCATACTCTATTGTTTCGATGTGCAATGATTTTTCTGTGTATACAATAAAATCAATTGTTTTAGTTTCTGTTAGTGCCATAACGCCTTGACACTGATAGTAATAAGGATGGTTTATTTTTAATTTTGGAGCACCATCGTTAAATTTCAAATAAAAGTTTTTATCTTGACACGCTTCTTTAATTGTTAAATGTTTTTTTGAAGAAGGACATTTCACTTCAAGTACTTTTTCAGCGCTAACTACTCCATCAGGGCTACAACCCAACCAAGGGCATTTTGGGTTTATAAAAAAACCACATCGAGTAACACTTGACTTCGTTATGTTTTCATATAGTTTTATTGGTATATCTTCATTAACCTTTCCCCACATACAGTTTTCTCCTGCTTTGATATTTTTTGTTTGTAAACATTTTTTTAAAATTGATGTAGGGTAAATTTTTTTCCACCTATTTATTACAGTACCAAAATTTGAAGCTGTCAATTGTTTGCATCTTTCTTGATACCATAATGTACTTTCAGATTGTTTAACTGTATTGACTTCAATATTTTTAGCTTCCTCAATATCAACAATTAAATGTAATTCTACAAATGCTTTTTGTTCAGTAGACAAACAACTTAAATCAATCACCTTTTTTAAATTGTCAAATAGAGTAATAATAATCAATCGGTCATCTTTTTTACTAAAAGGTTCTTCAATATCATTGTCTATAAATGTTGACAGAGATGAATTAAAAAAGGAACATGCCTGAAAATTATTATCACGAATTATTGAAGATATATATGTCCCCTGGCAGAGATTTTCTAAACCTTTACAAAGAGTTTGAAGTTGTAAAGTTGAGGTTTCGTAACAATTTGGTAATGAATGGTATCTACGTGTTCCTGAAACTAAAGGTCTTTTTCGAGTACTATTTTTGTCTTTAAAAGCGTCAGCTTTTTCAAAATTTAAGTTTGAAAACAAAATTGCTTCAGAGTTGGATGATTCACCTGGTACATGCCATATCTGTAAAACATCAGTACATGTTTCTGTTTCTGGGACCACTTTAATGTCTAACTCTTTATAATCAACTAGTTGATATAATGATGCAGCAACATGCTTACAACAGCCCCCCGCACCAGCTTTACAATGGCATTTCGAATAAAGTATTTCACCAGTAGATTGGCACAAGTGTATAAAAACTTCGTATTGTTTACGTTTCATAGAAGCAGCAACATTAGACTTAACAATAAACAAATTTATGGATGCTGTTACATTCGCTTTAACACATACATTTTTGACATAGTTTTCTTTAAATAAACGATAGCCAAGAGTTTGGTGTTTATTGGCTCCTTTTTTACAATTATCAATATGTATAGTATCATTAACAAGATATTTCTTGATAAAATTGTGAGATATATTTGGTAAAAGTGAAATGTCTCTTGACCAAGTTGATATACTCTTGTTTATAGATTCTTCTTCGTCAACAGCAATAAGCTCATCATGCTTAAGTTCCCGAAACATAGCTTTAGATGCCTGGCAAGAGTTCTGAAAAGAACTAGCATCAATTTTATTTTCTAAATTAGCATTAAAAGAACTAATCATTATAATAATATTTAATTCCTAATACTTTAATCGGATTGTTTTGATTTAAATGAATACAACTACCACAATGCATTGCGCAGTTGCCGATTTATGGGAAAGGTCCATTAAAAATTGGTACATTAGGTAGCGTCAGATAAGCATTTTTTAAAGGTGTTTCTTTTTAAAAGCATATATAAAGTTAGACTATTTTTGAAAAAAAGAGTAGTTAAATTTCAATTTTATATGACATTTATGCGTGATCAGTAAATTTTGTATTGAGTTTATTGATATTGAAAATTAGGTTGTTGTATTCTCTTCGAACTATTGTTGAAGATATGCTCAGATAGTTTGCAAGCCTATCCAGGTAATTTTTAATTCACATTTCTTTTGTGCTTTGACATACTTCAAAAGAAAAAAAATGTAGCAGTAAGCCTAAAAAGTGTTGCACCTTTGGTAACTAATTTTTATTTTTCAAAATTCGTTAACGGCGGATATGAGGGCGGATTTCTGTAATTTTTTGTTTTAATTTAATAATATTTGATTTAGATATTTTTTTATTCACTAGCTTATAGTTAAATATGAAGTTGTATATTTAAAAAATCTATAACTTTATATTTAGATTTTTTTTAATATATAACTTTATATTTAACGTTAAACTTGCTATAAAAAAAAAAGTTCACTAAATGGTAAATTTGAATGTAAACTAACAGCGCATTTTTATATATTTACATTTAGTTTTACATTATATTTATATTTCCTTCGACAGCTTGTTTCTCCATTAGTAGGTTCATCAGGAAGTTGTCGAAGAAAATTAGATAAGTGTTTTTAACTAATTTATTATTGCTGTTCTTTAAGAACTTTAAGCAATACACTTTAAACTTTTTAGAATACACTAACGTAATTTATATTTTCATATATATATTTAAATATATATATATATATATATATATATATATATATATATATATATATATATATATATATATATATATATATATATATATATATATATATATATATATATATATGTATATATATATACAGACCCTATCAGAGGGGGGGGGGGAGCACACGGGCCATTTGGCCTAGGCCTCGACCTAAATAGGGGCCTCCAAATTTTTTTGGAAATTTAATAT
>NC_088930.1:3010000-3072500 GCF_038396675.1 Hydra vulgaris | reverse complement strand
AAATATTTTATAATTTATTTCTTTGGATGAAACATTTTTGACTGTAGGGTGTGTTAAACTATCTCCACCACTTTCTACTGCAACTTTAAGATACCATTATTATATTTGTTTGTGGAGTGGAATCAAGTTTTGGTAACTTTCGGTATGAAAATATTACAAATTTTGTAAATAAACATTATTTTATGAAAGAAATATTCTTTTTTTACAGTTAACGTGATGGTTTGGCACCCCTATATCCCTCAAGATATATATGGTTAGTTACCGAAATAAATTTGTAGTCAAATGATACACCTATCTTTTGATACCAAGTTATATGTATTTAAATAAGAATTAACAAAATGATAACAATTTAGATAAATAAAAACTAAATTTTGACCACAGTTTCTTGAAAAATTTGGTACTTGAAACTAATATATATCGTCGAATTTAACTTTTCTAATATAATTATAATATTAATTAACTATTACCCTTTTCTAATCTATTATAATAACAATAAATACACTTCCCTAGAGTTGCCAGATGTCCGGCTTTTACGGAGGAGAATACTGTGCCAAACCTGTAAAAATAAATTTTTTTACGATGTTTTTCTTTTTAAAAGACGAACATCTGGCAACATTTCATTACCCCTTAATAATAATAATTTCCCTATTTGAATTTTTTTTAATATCAAAAACAACAGGTTTCAACTACTGTAAACCATTTGCGTTATGCGTAATAAAAAAACTTTACCTCTTTATTGTTTAGAAACAGCCCCAATGTTGAATTGATATCACGAAGAATATTTTTTATATAATATTTATCAATCACATAAACGCCATACTGTTTTTTTAATTCCTTGTCATTAGATGACGAAACGTTTGAAACAACGGAACGGAATTTTTTGCACTCGACACTACTTTTTGATACTGAAGTTAATAAGTAAATGCAAGCGCTGAGAACTTCCATAAATTCTGGATTAGTCAAGTTTTGATTATAATAACTTTTATTAAAAAGCTGCATAAAATCTTCATACGTATAACACTATGAAAAAAGTTACTATATAAAAACTGAAAAAGCCAGAGTTTAAAAATAAAATTTTATACATACCAAGTTACAAAACTCAGACTTTTCATTTTCGCTGCAATTTCTAAAGTTGAGTTTAGCCAAAAGATTGCTGACATCTTTAGGAGTAAAAATGCCTTTTATATCAACGGCTAAATCAATTGAAATCTCATTTATAAAGATTTCTAGTTCATTTTTTTGATTCTCAGGGTATTTAGCGTGTGTTGTTACGATTAAAGTAATCCATATCCAAATGACCATTTTCAAGCGTAAATTCAAGAAAATATATAAAATACATAAAAATTGCATAAGCTTTTGCACACGACCGCAAATCACTTGATTTGAATCATATTCAATAGCCAAATAACAACTTTGTAAAAGACAAATGTGTACTCAGTTAATTATGCGGTTAGCTTTGCATAAATTATTGAAAATGTAAAATGGATTCTAATTATGCAATAGAACTGCACAAATTATGTAACATTTTATTATTGTAAATTGTCTTATTTACAACCATTTGTTATCGCCACCTTAAATAAATTAATCCCCATCATTTTATTTCAGTTTTTGATCTAAATTATCTTTAATTATTATATATAAAAATATAATTAAAACCCAGAGGGTAATCCAAATCATATCTAATTGGATGTCACCAATCGAGCGAAAAAATAGCTGAGTAACGGTATTAACGATATCTTTCTCTAAGAGACTTAAAATGTATGCAGAGAAAGTGACGCTATTTACTTTATTAAAAAGGTAAAAATAACAAACTTTGGATTATTTGTTCAAATGTTTGAAGTTTTTTTTTTTTTTTTCGTGCACTCGCATTGTGTTTTGTTTTTGCTACATATATAAGCAATGCCTTTTTTTTTTGCCAATTTATTAAGTGAACTTTTTTTTTTTGAACACAATATTTTGCTGTTGAATAAATATTACAAGCTACATAAGTGTACAACTAAAATTAATGGTCGGTGTAGGAAGTACGAAGTACTTAACCGGTACGGATCACTGTACAGTAACTCCTACCTGACGGTACCGATCCTTTAACAAGTGATTCCTACCTTGGTGCCGAACACTGTACTTGGGTACCGAACACTGAACATACTAATTTCGCCGTGTAAATGTCATAAAAAAAGTAACAAACTTGGAAAAAGATACGAAAAACGTATGTTCACTACCGTATAGTTTAAACAAAATTTTAAAATCAAACTTTTAAAATTTAGTATTTATCACAAATTTTTTGTGTAGTAACTTTTTTAGATCAAATTAAGATTATTAAATACTAGATTTTATAGCTGTTTTAAAGTGATAATCATTCTATAGCGTTCTATTAAATAATTATGGGGGCACTTAAATTATATCTTTCAATATTGTCTACAGTTTATTCTACATTTATCATAATTATATTTTATACTATATGTGTTATGGACATGAATATGTTATGGAAATGTATGTGCTATGAACACTTCGTTTACTATTATATATGTTTTATTATAAAATGGAAGAAAAAAATTCAACAGAGATCGACGACTCAAAATTATCTGAAAAAATAATTAAAGAACCAAACTTTTGTGATATTGAGAATTATTTATTATCAGGAATTTTTGCTGAACATTTACAAGGAAGAGAAAACATAGGTAATAAAACAAATTTTAAAAAACAAAGCGACAGGTGTGTAATTGTTAATGGTACGTTTCATTACAAATATAGAAAAATCATAAAAGTTACTTCTGGTCCAGAGACTTTATCTGTCGTCAAAGATCAAATATCTCGTGATCAGTACAAAAAAGCAGCACATGATGGGTTAGGCACATCATCTGAATCGAAGGCTATAGGTGGACATGTAGGGAGGGATAAAACAATTTGAAAATTGATTGATTCAGGACCTTGGTGGCCCAATATGAATAAAGATGTAAGAAATTATGTTGTCAATTGTATATCTTGTCAAAAATCAAATTCAAAAATGAAAAAGGTCTTTTCAGAGTTGCATCCAATACCAGTTCCAACAAAAGTATGGCATCAAGTTGGTGTTGATCTCTGTAGTCTTTCTAAAAATCCGGAAGGTTACATTGGCATTTGTGTAGTTGTTGATTATTTTTGAAAATGGATCGAAGCAATGTTATAATAAAAATGGTTATAATAAAAATGGTTATAATAAAAGTGCTGAAGAGGTATCCAGATTTCTTTATGAACTCATTTGTCGTCATGGTTGAGCATCGATTCAAATTAATGGTCAAGGTCAAGAATTTTGTAGAAAAGTTTCTGAAAATTTGTTGAATCTTACTGAAACCTGTCAACGTATTACTTCTGCTTGCCATCCTCATGCAAATGGTCTGGTTGAAAGAGCTAACAGAACTATACAGGCAGTGGCGTTCCGAAGAGAATGGCAAGGGGGGGGGTGAAATATGACTTATTGCCGACTAGATTTACATTTTATTAGAAAAAGACTAAAAAAAAAAAGGCCCTTGTTTTTAAATATTTGCTGATTGAGAGTCTGCATTTTCTGACAAGGTAGATATAGCCGATATTTGCCGACAGGTTTTTTCTAGTCGGGAAGTTAGACACCATCCTACGCCCCTATCCCTAAGGACGGCCCTGTATACAGGGTTCTATGCTTAAAGTCCTGAGCGGAGAGCATGAAAAACGGCCTCGTTCATTAAATAGCATACTTAAATTAATTTATTAAATTTTACTCAACTTATTCATTTTTTATTTTAAGGTAATATTCAATATAGGCAATGAAGTTTTTGTTTATAATCTTAGAAGAGCTGATAGAAAGGGTGATAAAGGAAAATCTGTTTGGGATGGCCCATACGAAGTTATAGAAATATTTATTGATAAAGGACTTTATCAGTTAAAATAAAAGAATGATGAAACACTTCGTACCAAGCATCATGGTTCAAACATGAAACTTTTCAAGAAAAGATCTGAAATTGAAATGATTCAAAAAACATGTGATGAGGTGTTTAATATATCTGAACCTTTAAAGATTTTCCAAGTTCTTGGTATCAAAACAAACTATTTTATACCCACTAATAGTAAATGGAGAACAAGGAAATGCTATTTATGAAGGTTCTTTTAACTAATAAAATATCTTTTAAGAAAGGCTTTGCGGTACGAAGAAAAAATGTTTCAATTGGGCAACCGATCAAAGTTGATAAGATTGAAGGTGATGGAAATTGTCTATTTTGAGCCTTAAGTCAGGAAGTTTGTCTAAGTCAAGAGTTTTTCAAAATAATGCGTCAATTAGCAATTGATACTCTTTTGAAAGTGGAATATAGAAATGCTTTTAATGCTTATATATCAAAATCAGTTTTAAAATACATCAGTGACTCAAAAATGGACAATGACAAAATATGGGGCACTGATGTCGAAATATTTGCATTAACAACTGCCTTGGATACACAGATTGCTATTTACTATAAACCTCCTGAAGCTTTTGTTATTTCGTGGTATTTTTACAAACCTCTTCTTCAAGATGCAAATGGTTTTAAACTGATGGAAATAAAAGAAAACGACCAAATAGTTTATCTTCAAAATACTGGTGTTCATTACTAGTTGTAGTTGTTGGTTGATTTTTGTTCACATTAAGTTTTTGTTGACTATTTCTATTGTATATATTTCTATTTTTTATTGATTTTTTGTTAAGATTATTTTGACTATTCTTGTAAATCCAGAATAATATGCAATTTATCTTTCTAAAACTAATCATAGACTGGTTTTTAACTTCTTGGTTTATTATTTCCCCTTTTAAGTTTTGATAATGTTTTAGCAAGCAAGAAATTGAAATTAGCGAGGTTAATTTAAAATACTATGGAAATTATATTTTTTCTGTATAGACTTTCAGTAAAAACATCTTAATTTTTTATTTATTTTTAATAGTTTAGATTTGTTTTTATAACAATAAAATTATTTGATTTAGGAAAACAGCAATTTCTTATCATGCAGTTGGTTGACTTTATTTCCCTCATTTTATATGACCTCATTTCCCTCATTTTGGTTGACCTAATTTCCCTCATTTTGGTTGACCTCTTTTCCCTCATTTTTTATTTTAAAACACACCTGTTTTGATTTGAAATAGCAATACAGATTACAAGTTAGTTAATTTTTAAAATTGAAGGTTTAGAAGACAACCAACCTTAACTCAGATTGGAAATCTTCTAAAATCCTGCCTTTACCATTGACAGGTAGTGTGGTTAAGAAACTACAAAATTTTAGGGGCCAATAGCGTGTCTAGGAACCTAGAAATTTTACTAAATGAAAAAATAAAATACAGATAAATTTTGTGCGTCAATTAAAGTAATGTTTTATATAACGAATTTTACGCTCATGGATTCTCATAAAAGTATATTCATGAAAATAGTCACACTGCAAGCAATTATTAAAGCAATTTAAAATTCAAAAAGCAAGGAGCTAACAAAACTTACAACTCCAGGGGTCAAGAAGAGTGAAAAGCGGCCTTTTCAAAAATATATTTTATTTGTAAAGGTTTATACCAACATTGCGGTTATAAACAGCAATAAGACATTTGAATTGATGTATAGTGATTTGTACCTAAGCAGCGAGCACTGTACAGTGTTTGTTACTTTCCGGTACGGCTTACCATACCGTGTGCGCTACCGTTAAGTCAATCCTGCCTATTGCACCGGAGCAAAGAGAAGACATTATTTTTGTCTTATAGCTTAGTACCGTGTTACCATATACATTTTTTACAAATTTTTTTCCTAGAATATAAAGTATAAGCTAAGAAAGTTTACAAACCTTAAAATAAGATTGTCTTTAAAGCTAATACCATAAAAAAAAATTAGATAAAACCAAAAAACAAATAAGCAAGCAAAAAAAGAAAGAAAAAGATAAAAGTCATAAAACTTTTTAACCACACTTTTATAAAATGGTACTATTTTGTTGGTTATAATCCATTAAACTTTGAATGACGCAGCGTCGAGTTTTTAAAATATATAGCTGCTTCACAGGCTCATTGTAATAAATTCATATAACTTGCGTTAATGTGCATGCCGAACAAGACAAAAATATGAATCCCGAGTATTTTTAGACTCTCTTTTTTATTGAAGAGAAGTTATACTGTTGTTATTGAAGAGAAGTTATACTGTTGTTATTGAAGAGAAGTTATACTGTTGTTATTGAAGAGAAGTTATACTGTTGTAAGTGAAGAGAAGTTATACTGTTGTTATTGAAGAGAAGTTATACTGTTGTTATTGAAGAGAAGTTATACTGTTGTTATTGAAGAGAAGTTATACTGTTGTAAGTGAAGAGAAGTTATACTGTTGTTATTGAAGAGAAGTTATACTGTTGTTATTGAAGAGAAGTTATACTGTTGTTATTGAAGAGAAGTTATACTGTTGTAAGTGAAGAGAAGTTATACTGTTGTTATTGAAGAGAAGTTATACTGTTGTTATTGAAGAGAAGTTATACTGTTGTTATTGAAGAGAAGTTATACTGTTGTTATTGAAGAGAAGTTATACTGTTGTTATTGAAGAGAAGTTATACTGTTGTTATTGAAGAGAAGTTATACTGTTGTAAGTGAAGAGAAGTTATACTGTTGTTATTGAAGAGAAGTTATACTGTTGTTATTGAAGAGAAGTTATACTGTTGTTATTGAAGAGAAGTTATACTGTTGTTATTGAAGAGAAGTTATACTGTTGTTATTGAAGAGAAGTTATACTGTTGTAAGTGAAGAGAAGTTATACACACTAAAAACTAAAGGTAGAAATTTTTAGTTAAGGTAGGATATGTGATATACCCTTAGTAAGGTATAATTTTCTACCTTATAAGGTAGAAAATTATACCTTAAAGTTAGAAAATTGTATGACAAATATTTGTTTTTAATATAATTTTCTACCTTAAAAGGTAGAAAATTATACCTTACTAAGGGTATATCACATATCCTACCCTAAGGTAGAAATTTTAACCTTTTTTTTTTAGTGTGTACTGTTGTTAGTGACGAGAAGTTATACTGTTGTTAGTGAAGAGAAGTTATACTGTTGTTAGTGAAGAGAAGTTATACTGTTGTTATTATTGTAAAATATTAAGAGTACCTAATAATGTTTTAAGTGAGAAAGTTGATATACTAATTAAATCTCACTACTTTTTCAATGCTTTGAAACATTATAAAAAAAGTTTTCAAACAGTAAGTCTAAAAAAATAAGATAAAATTATTTTTTTGTAAGTCTTGTGTAGCCTCTTAGCATATTTTTTTGTTCCAGAGTTGTTTTTTGTTACTTTTGTTACCTATTTTTTTTGTTTTTTTTATAGTTTTTTTTATTGCCGTATAAATTTATAAAGTCGTAAACCAAAATATAAATACAAATAGCAGGGGCAAGAAAAAGACATAATTGGTCTTATCACCAAGCCCTTTAGTCTATAACGTAAATATAAAACAACAAAAATTAAAAAACGTAACACTATATAATATAAAACGTTTTTCTTGTTTTTGACCCTCTTGTAGAAATTAAAAACTCAGTCGCCGCAAAATAACTTTTGGGTTGAATATAACTGTTATTTGAAAATCTGGTTAGATATCTATTCTGATTTATTTTGAATATATTTTTATTAATTTGAACATAAATATAAATATTTGATAGACAATTAATTGATAAACATTCATTATATTTGAATTAACAAATAATGCTTGGGAATGTGTTTGAATTGTTTATTAAATAGTTTTTTTATTTTATTTTTATTTGTACTGCATTAAGCAATGTTTGCATAATTAAGATGGCAATGAATGAACGAGAAATATAAAAGCTTTAAGCAAGTCAGATTTAAAAAAGGCTCTGCATAGTAGGCCTATAAAAAAAGCTCTGCATAGTAGGTCTATGTTCCTTGAGATTGTATTTTCAAGATATTGTATGTGGTCTCTCCACGTCACATTTTCATCAAGAAGCACGCCGAGAAAATTTAAAGCGGTTTCTCTTTTTATGTCCTGATTGGCAATACAAAGTTTTGGAAGTTTCAAAAGAATTTTATCGCGGTCATGAAAACGATGGAAAAAGTATATTTTGTTTTAATTACATTTAGAGATAATTTGTTTGCATTAAACCATTCTGTAAGATGTAATAGCTCTTTGTTTACTGACTTGAACAGAATATTTATATCATTATGTACATAAAATAGATTTATGTCATCTGCAAATAAAATTGTATTTAATTCAGTATAAGCTTTAAATCATTAATAAAAATAAGAAATAGGAATGGTCCTAATATAGATCCCTAAGGAACCCTCATGTTATGTTCATATTGGTCGTTTTACCTTCATTATAAGAAATGTAATGTTTTTTATTTGACAAATAGCTTTTAAACCACGCAATACTTATATGTTTAACACCATAGTTTTCTAATTTTGTTAATAAAATGTAATAATTGACAGTATCAAAAGTCTTAGTGAGATCATTAAATACACCTAATGTATATTTATTTTCCTTAAATGATTTAAAGATATCATGAACAAGATGAACAATAGCCTCATCAGTAGAGTGTCTCATTTTAAACCCAAATTGCTTACTATAGAGAATATTGTTTACAACTAAAATGTAATACAATCTTATACACATAGTGTGTTCTAATAACTTTGAAAAGCATGATAGTATGGCTTGTAATTGGAGATAGGCCGGTAATTGGAGACACTAGTCTCATCACCTGGTTTTTGTATAGGTATTACCCTTGCAACTTTAAGTTTATCGGGAAAGATTCCTTGGTTTAAAACGTAAATATATGCAAAAGCGGAATTTTAATGAACGTCTTATACAATAGTTGCTTTTTTTTCGAAGATTTTGTAATTCTGGGTGTTATCCAGGGATTTTGTAGAATTTTTGTTTTAATAAATTTAGTTGTTATTGGGAATGCTTTATTATAGTGACATTCAAATATATGATAAAATTTATCATAAGCTTCATTAAAATTTTATGTTTTCAAACCAGATACTCAGTTTGTTGTCGATAAAAAGCTAATAAATGTCGCAAGAGAAGCGTCCTTAATAACTTATTTTTTAGTTTTTACTTTTTTAGAAAGTTAATTTAACGATTTTTGTGCAGTTATAAAAACCGTGAAATGGCCAAATATGTCTGTAATAAATATTCCAGTTTTAATTTTTATATTTTTGAAATTATTAATTATAATTTGATCAATTAAAGTAGCAGTATTTTTTTTATTCGAGTAGGTTTATTTATAGTTGGAATAAATCCATTTTAAAACATAATATTAAAAAATTTCTGACATCTTCGTTTTGTTATATTCAAGCAAATCTAAATTCAGATCACCTCGAAGTAAACGCATTTGCCACACAATTCTTCGCTTATATTTATTCTTTTAATTTGTTTGTTAAATGCTATTTTATTACCGTAAACCGAGGTAACTTTGTACCAATTTTGATAAAGAAGATAACTTTTTGAAAAAAAGGGACATTTTCCCAAAGCTATTTTGATGCTCAAAGTTGTGCATTACTAATGCCATTTAATTAGTAAAATGATGTATTCATTGTATTAACCAAATCCAAGATTTTATGGAAATAATGAGGTGGTCAATTTTATCCGGCAATGGGGTAACTTTGTCATAGTAAATTATTTTTTTAGCACCAGATGTAAACTAAGCCTTATTAACCACTTTTTCAAAAAGGGGTACCTATAATATGCCGAGAAATTAAAAAAGGGACAATAAAAATAAATATAAACAGTATTAAAGAAACATATAAGCTAAAATAATTTGATTTTTTTAATTATTTTTTTATTAGATGTCAGAAAAAGCAAAAAATAAGAAAGTACTAAAGAATAAACAAACAATTTGTAACATAAACTCTATTTTTTTTTAAAAAATTTAGCTATCTCTTCAGTAATCTATCATAAATTCAATAGAGACTGATTCACCTTCAGATACTGTTTCTGTTTCACTATCGTATTCTACAGAAATAGATTTTCCTGGTTCAATTTTAAGTCTTTTTTAGATATATATTTTTTAATCTTATTTTTACTTTGTGTAACATCTTTCTTATCACCACCTTAATTTTTTTTTATCATTCAATATGTCTAAAAGGCTCTGGCTAAAACTTTACGAGGACTCAAGATGTTTTCACTTGGTAATTTGATATACACAGCATTAGGATTAAATGGCACCAAACCACAAGCTCTAAATCCACTAATTAAATTTATTCTCGAATATATTTATTAATGGATGTCATTAAATCATTCAGCGACTTAGAGAAATCTTCTTTTGGTAACATTGCACATTTTTTCACCACGTGAAGTAAGTTTCCAATCCAGAAGTATACTTCTCCATGCTTTTTTTAATGGTGCAAAGAATGCAACTTCAAGAGGTCGAAGTAAATGGGTTGAATTGGGCAGAAGGCATATGAATCAAATATTTTTCACAAGAATAAATAACTTTATGACTTAAATGGGAATAGAGATTGTCACCTATTAATACTTTTTTCCCAAATTATTTCTTAACGCATGGCAATAATGTTCAATAAAACCAATTCTCAAAAGTAACTTCATCAAACCAGCCAGATTGGGTTCTATTAAAGCGAGAATTTTTTGGACCATGTTTTATCCATATATCGTATAAATATGTGCTTTTAAAAACTGTGTATGGTGAAAGGATTTCTCCAACACCATTTCCACAAAACATTACTGAGAAACAAGCTTTACTGCAATTCATTATTCTCTCAGGGTACTTAGTTTCACATTTCATAACAACTTTTTTATTTCCAGAGTCATCACGCAAATTTGTTTCATCATAATTCCAAATGTTACAAGATGGAATCCTTCAAGCTCAAGTCTAATATTGTCAAAATAAATTTTTAATTGCTCTTTGTTTATAGCTGCACATTTTCTTTTAATATTTGATGCAACTCTATGGGTTAACTGTGTACGTTTTATAAAACTTGAGACCCAATCATCACCAGGAATATTGTTTTTAAATAATTTTACAATTTTGAGATTTTAAATAACCAACTACTAACACTTTAACGTTTATTTAATGGAAAATCCCCAATCAATCATAACCTTAATTCTAGATGAAAATAACAGTTCCTCATTATAGGTAAGTATGGTTGGTGCACCAATTCATTTTTTATGCTTTGACTTCATTTTATTATGTATAGCGTTTCTTGGTATACTAAACCTTTTTAAGGCTTAACGAATAGACATACCTTCATTAATTGCACCCATACACTCTTTTTAGAGTGTATGGGTGCAATTAGTGAAGGTATGTCTATTCGTCCATAAATTCTAGTTATAATGAATAACGATTAGTCTGCTTTAAAACGAATATTATTTACTTGGCCAAAGTTACCCCAAAAGAGTATAAACCTACGGGGTAACTATAACCACCCTGTAAAAAAACCAGAATGTTGTTATTTTAACCAAAAACTTTTCGCTTAATTTTATCTTAACGTTTGTCTTTAAAACAGAAGAAAAACTGAGTTGTTTGCTATTATTTTTATCTTCGCCCAGACAACATTCTGTTTTAAAGTTTTTGATTGTGTTTTACCAAGATGTAATTTTCATTCTTTTTTCTACTTATAGTAAAGAGCATTTGCAGCCAACTTCATATTAAAATTTAAGCAAGAAAGATTGCATTTACAAATAAAAAAATAGTAAAACGTTACTTAATTGTTTAAAAGTTACAGATGTTTAATTAAAATTTTTTTAAATGGCCAAAGTTACCTCGCTAGCCAAAGTTACCTCTGTTTACGATACCAGAAGGCGGTCTGTATATGACGTATACAATTGCGTTCTTGCAAGTTTTGTTTACAACTTCAAAATCAAACGTAACAACAAAATAATTTTTGGGTAGTTTGAAATCTAAAGAGTTGGGGATAAAAATGCACAATCCTCCACCTGTTTTTTCAGAGTCTCTAATTTGATGAAAAACTTTATAATTATAAGTTGAAAATTAGAATTGTTTTCAATTTCCTTATTACGGCACTGTTTCGGTTAGACATATAATTTGAAAGTTAATTTTGACACTAAATAAAAGTTGTTTAAATTTCTCAAAATTTTTTTGAAGGCTCCTAATATTAAGGTGTAGGATAGATAATGCAGTTAAGTTTATGTCAACAGTAATACTTGAGATATCTGAACTATAGTAATAAAGACTTATATGTAATAATCCCTCCTCATCATTATAAAATTATATCTATATCTGATAAATTTTTTAACGGTATATATTTGTTTAGTAGGAAAGGTTCAAGATTATTTATGTCAATATTATTAAAAGCGGTATTATCAAAATTATTCCTAAATAATCGATTAGTTTCCATTTTAAAAATATAAATTTAAGATAACAAATATAAATATAAAAAAATTAATTACTTTTCCTTTCGAATCCACTCGAATTCACACGAATGATTAGTTTATCGTAAGATATTATCGCAAACTTGCCAAGCTCTCGTTCTTTTTTTATTCGCTCTTTTAGATCTTTTCTTATTAGTATTGTTTCTGCGCAGTAATCTTCATTACCGTAAACTTTTTTCCTTTTAATTTTTGGACGTTTTTTAAAATAGCAACTTTATCTTTATAATTTAGAAGTTTTATAACAACTGTTCTAATCTTTTTTGAGTCTCTACTCCCAGTCCTATGGGCCCGTTCAATTTTTATACTTTTCAATCCAACTGAATCTTCGATGAGTTTTTGCACTTTTAATTCAGTCTCATTCCAATTTTCGTTTTCACTTTCTTTTAATCCGTAAATCCTCAAGTTATTTCTTCTTGAGCGGTCTTCTATTTCCCTAAGTTTACTTTTTTATTTTTGTGACCTCACTATTTTTATTCTTTTATCTTGTTATTAATTTCATTTGTTTTCTTTCTTCACTAGTTCTAATTTACCTGAGATAATACCATCGTTTGCGTGAATAAATTTCTGCATTTCACTGAATTCAGTTACCAACAACATAACGAATTTATTTGTTAATTCAAGCTGGTTTGTAATGTTAATTATTTTATTTGAATTATCAATATTAATTTTATCATTCTTATCAAGTCGTTCAGTAATAATTTTCATGTTTGCAGTTGTTATTGAAGCAAATATTTTTTCGTGCTCTTTTAATAGTTTTCTAGTTTCGTTTAAGAAGTCGATTTTTTGCATTTCGAGCATTTCAGAAAATAATTTTCGATACAATTTATATCCATAACAAGAATTTGAACGATACCAAGAAAATAAGAAGGAAAAAGTTTTTAATAATAGTAAAAACAACAACAAAAATAAAATAAGTTTCAGCTAAAAAAATTTTAAGCTTTAAAACGTCTCTGTTCCCGTTGAATGTTGCGTATATTGAATATATATAACCTATATATAACATATATAACTATATATAACCTATATAATATGTATAACCTATATAACTTATATAATATGTATCGTATCGTATCGTATATATTATATACAACCTATATAACATATATAATATATATAACGTATAAAATATATATAACCTATGTTATTGTCGTCACTTTGTTTTCTTATGTTTTTTCAATGAAAACTTTATAATAACATCAGTTTTTTCCATGTCTAATAAAATCTGTCCTACAAGACTGTAAATATAATGATGTATAGCTACATCTGTCCACCAACATCTGTAAATGCACTGAGGTATAAAATCATGTCCAACGACATCTGAAATTTTATTGATGTCTAGTACTACGGGGATTTTTATTTCAAAGTTTCGTTCTAAATGTCTTTTAAACGTTTTTTAAACGTCTTTTAAACGTTCTTTACGTAAGAATATTTAGAAAACGTTTAAAAACATTTAAAATACATTTAGAACGTAACTTTTCTAAACAAATGCCCGCTGGATAACATCTGTGTAAAAGGTTAGATCATATCAATTATCTAAATATAGCAACATCTGTGCAACTACATCTGGAGATTTTACAAATGTAGTTACATCTTTTTAATTATGTTAAGAATAACTACAGCTCTACAACTACATCTGTTAATTCTACAGATATAATTATATCTTTTCAATTATATTAAATATAACTACAGGATTTTATAAAATTATGAAATTATAATGCATTATATTACCCAGATGTAGTTTCATATATGGCTTTTTCAGATGTAGTTACATCTGAAAAAGTATATATATATATATATAGATATATATATATATATATATATATATATATATATATACGACCTCCTTGCCAAGGGTACGACCTCCTTGCCCAGGAAACAAATTTAACATGCACGTTCATCGGGACTACAGAAATGCTTTCAAGATAAAGTAAAATCAAAGTAAAGCCGGAATGATAAAGTAAAACTAAAAAAAAAAAAGATTCAAAAAAGTGGAGTTTTCTCCCGTGCTCTGAAAACAATTTTAACTTGTACTTTTATTAAGTTTACACAAATGCTGGAAGGTTTACACATGCATGAATTACCCATAGCTTAGAAATTATGCCCCCTTTCCCCATCTTCCCCCGACAAACTTTCATTATGGCCATTTACCTAATCTGCTAAACCAACAAAAAGAAATAAAAAATCAGTGATTATTTAGCAGCCCCAATTAGTACTCATGCGACAGGGAGCCCGTCTCTATACTACTAGTATAGGCTATATTTACCCCTAATTATAATAGAACTACCCTTTACGATATACGTGGAAAAAAAACAGGCAATAGATTTGAATACGCTACCTATCTCAAAATTTATGTTAAATCAACATGAAATGACTGTTCTTTGAGAAAGTAAATAATATAACTTACTTTTTACTTACTTACCAAGTAAAGTATAAAATTTCAAAGAAAAAAATAATTTTTTTCAAATTACTTTTGTGTACGCTATTTTTGCTAATTACTTACTTTTACACGTAAAAGTAATTTGTTGTTACGATGAAGTTTTATTTTACTTTGTAAAGTAATAATGAAGCAAAAAAGCAACAAATTTGTTAGACTATTTTCACTTTACTCTTAAAATTAAGCTGAAATGCGCTATAAATTTGTTAGATAGATTTTTTCTTCAAACAGCAAAAATGTCACACATAAATTTATGTCAAAATGTGTCCATAGAAAATATGTCTGACATATTTTATGTCAGCAGAAAATAATTCAGACATAAAATTATGTCAAAATATGTCGATAGAAAATATGTCTGACATATTTTATGTCAGCAGAAAATAATTTAGACATAAAATTATGTCAAAATATGTCGACAGAAAATATGTCTGACATATTTTATGTCAACAGAAAATAATTCAGACATAAAATTATGTCAAAATATGTCAATAGAAAATATGTGGGACATATTTTATGTCAGCAGAAAATATGTCTCAGACATATTTGACAGATAACAACCCTGATTAAAATACTTCAGAGACCATAAATATTTTGAAAAAAAAAATATATAGGCTTTTTTTTTACCCTATCAGCATTACCGTATATAAAATGGAGCGCAATTAAAGGATATTACTTTTGAGCCAACTTTTGCCTGGTTTTATCAAAAAATGCCTCTTAAGTTGTTATTATTTATATTTTTTTTTTTTAATTTTATTTAGGTGTCCTAAATAGTACCTTACGGTCTTATCACAGAGCACACTGCGGATGAGTAATTGGATGTTCACGCCTCCTTCCTAACCGATGTCGCAAAATTAGTCCAAAGGTGAGTTTGAACTAAGGATCCTTTGTTTCTGAGGTAAGTGTGCAACCACTGCGCTACGGCTGCTCTGTACATAATATATAAATATCATATAGATTATAGTGTATATCTATATATATATCTATATATATATATATATATATATATATATATATATATATATATATATATATATATATATATATATATATATATATATATATATATATTTATATATATATATATATATATATAAATATATATATATATATATATTTATATATATATATATATATATATATATATATATATATATATATATATATATATATATATATATATATATATATTTATATATATATAATAAAACATAATTCATAACTTTTTTAATAATAACAACTAATATATAAAAGATTAGAAAAAGATCGTGAAACAGAGAATAGGACATATGAGGAGGAACACCAATTTATTAGAAAAAGTGAAAGTCTGATTAAACAGGGTAATCAACTAACCAAGCAGAGTGAGAGTAAACTAAAAGAAGGTGATTTACTACTTTTCACTTATGGATCCTATATATGCAGGTATGCATAAATAAATAAGAATAAATAAGTTGTTTCGAGACTTACTGATTGATATAACAACAAGATCGGATATATAGATTTTCAATCAGAAATCTGAATATCTATTTGCACTTATTAACAACAATACATTTTTAAAAAACCATACCTATGTCAAAATCTGTGCATAGAATGATAATTTATAGTGCTTCTTCAGGGGCATGTTCAGGAAATGTTTTGGGTATGTCCCATTCCTCCTTCCCATTTTTTTTAGTTTTATCCGGATTGAGTGTATTTTATAAAAATGTTTTAATAACTTTTTTAATGTCTTATAACATCGCTAAAATGGTCACCAAAGCATGCATATGATTTTTGCAAACTAAAAAAATTATTTTCTGATAATACTCAGTTAACATAATATATAATATATACAGATTATAGTTTTTTAAATACAAGATTTTGCAATGGAAATTTTTTTTATAACTTTATAAATAACTTTTAACAAACTTTATAACTACTTACCAAGAGTCAAAAAACTTTTTCTAATAACTGTACAATGCCAAATAATGTTTTTACAAAGATGCCTGGCTATGAAAATAGCTGTTAAACAAAAGGTAGCCAACACATTTTTTTAAATTATACTTTTATTGTATTTGAATTTTACTTAAAATACAACACATAAGTATTTATAACAAACTTGTTAAAAATTTGTTTACACTCTATAGTCTGTAGTTTAAATAACTCTGTGTGAAGAGCTATACTAAACCATTTAGACATTTATCTACCACTTTGCTTTGCAACTTCTTCTTACTTTTCTAACCTTTTAGGCGCCTCAGTAAAGAAAAGGTTTGTAATGTTTCAGTATTATTAGATAGGAGTTCATTTTGGAAATTCAGCCAGTTAAGTGAAATACAACTCAGTATTCAGATGGTCCAGCAAAGGAACAGTGATAACCAATTTAAAAGAATTTGAAATGCAATTTTTAGGCTTGCTTAAAGCAAATACTTGAATAAAATTCAAAATGTAAAAAATGTCATTATTACTTGCTTGCACAATTGTGTAATTACAAAAGTTATATTAAAAACATGTTTTGTTATACACAGTGTAACAATAAATCAAGAATTTTTATCAACTTCAGTAGAAGAAGCAGTAGCAGAGGTTGCACAATAAAATGATCTATTGGTATTTAAAGGCATTCTTAGAGACAGAAAACCACAGGATTAAAAATCTTTTATAAAGTAGCCATGTCACGATTTCACATCCAAAGAAAAATCAGTAATAGCTTTTTAAAACACTAAATGAAGTTTGTCCTTTACGTCTATATTGGAGTGTTTAGTAAAAAATGTAAAGTAAAAAAATGGTTGAGTAAAAAGGGCAATAAAATCATTTAAAATTCTTTCATAACTTAACAAATAAGGCTCTTTAAAAACAAAGGGGATAATGATTCTCATAATTGTCCTAAAGAATATGATGATATAGCTAAATAATAATTTCTTCTTCTTTGTACTATCTGTTTATACTTAATAAGTCTAAAATCTGGATATAGACATTAAAGTTTTTCCAACAAAGTCTTGATTATCAAAGAAAACCAAGAAACAAAGACTAGTTTTTTATCGATGCAATTTTAAACAGCTTTTTCTTGGAATAACTCTGCAATAATAATGTAAGAATAACTCCTCTTTTGTATCCAAAGAATATTGTGATATCAAAAATTTGACGCAATTAATATAATATTATTTGGTCGAATAACTTTGAAGAAAATGATGTTTTTCTCCAACGGACTAACTTTTTCTTTGAAATGCTGTATAAACTTGTGAATCAAGCGACATTAATAACTAATCAACGGCCATATCTTATGTTTAATAAAAGTTAATAAAACACAATTTAAAAAGGGTGTATGTCAAAAAGGAATCCGAATTTTATCTCCATACTTGAAACTTTACCTTTCCTTATTAATACACTAGACTGAGCATTATTTTAATAACTTTTTATTGCATTAAGTTATTAAAATGATACAAAGTCTAGTGTAATATAATTGATATATTTTGATTTATTCTTGTTGTTACAAATATGTTTACCTCCTGTTGTTGTTCCAAACTATGTTTACCTAATGATGATAGTTAAACAATAAAGCTTGATAAAAATTTTACTAAGAGTGCATGTTAAAAGGGACGTCCAAAATTTTTTCTAAACAAAATAATCATTTTGATTTTTTTTAAACTTTAGGTTTAAGTTTAGGCAGGAATTAGTCCGGATGAACAAAAAAGATAGAAAAAACTGTTTGTTTTTCATTAAAAAAATATTTTTATTTTAAATATAGAAATATAGACAAAAATTCAAAGTCTTGCGAAAAAAACAGTACATATGTTAAATCCTGCTTTATTTATAAACTTATTTCCTCATTTTGTATTAGAGCGACGCATAATGCGCTGTCATACAACTTTTTTAAAGCGGATCCAAAAAAAAGGTGGTGCTTGGAAAACGTTGCATTTGTCCTTGACATGTTTATTCTTTTTTTTTACTTTATAATTTTACTTTTTTTAAACTAACTTGATGCGTTTTATTTGATCATTAATAATACGTTAAAGTAATTTACTTCAAAAAGTATGTATATATTAAAACCGAGCCAACCTAAAACTTTATTTCTTCGCCTCAATTAAAACTACACCCCAATTTTCAGTACCAGACAGGAGTTTAAAAGATTAAATCTTTAATTAAGTGCGCGCATAAAGATAATAACAATCGAAAACATTAATTAAAAAAATTATTAAAAACTATATAAAATATTGTATATCGTCAAAAAAGATCTTGTTAATATAAAATAGAATTATTCATTGACTAAAAACTTTTTTCCAACTCTTCCTCCCAAGCAGCTAAACAAAACATGATTGCAAAACCGATAAACATTCCTAACATACTGAGAATACAAGCAATCAGCGGTCTCGTTCTCAATAATTTATTATGCAGAACTTCGGGCAACTAAAAAATTACATATAATTAAATTAGATCAATCGGTATTTCAAATTAATCGATTAGCGATTAATTTTCGACACTTTAATTACTAATTTTCAGAAATAAAATTTTACAGTTTTAAAAAAAGTAAATTCTTATGATTTTCTTTTATTTTATACTTTATTTTATATATATTAGAGTGGCTCTTAAAACAACATTTTTTGAAAATGTTTGCTCTTTACTTGTAAATGTATTCTATATAATAAAATAATACTGGATTTACAAAATTTTTTCTAAATATTTTTTTAGAAGTAGCTGAAGAACTTTAAACATCAGATGAGGGACCCGATATTATTAACAAAAAAAAAAAAGGAGAAAAAAAAAAGAATATCATGTTGAATCTTGAAAAGAAACTAAACTATTTAAAAATTTCAAAAACAATCATAATTTTGTAAAAAACAAAAAAAATATATAATTCAAAAATTTTGTAAAAAATATTCCTTCATGTAAAAAATCATTTTCTAAGCATTAATTTTTGATGAGTGGCCATCTCAGTAAACACAATACATATATTCTAATAATTTCAACTTGAAGTTTTATCCTCAGAGCATGCGGTCTAAGATTTCCCATAAAGAATACATGCTTTTAATATGTAACAGCATGCCCTATTTTAAAAGATTCATGTTGCAAATATTGGATTATGTATGTACAATACATTATTATATTACCCAGGTAATTATGTAATTTAATATATTAGAGATGTTTCAACATATTACCATATCAACTAAAGCAACATAAATAAACAAGCCGGCAGTAAGTGATAAAATCCAAAAACCAGAATTCCATTCAGTTCCTAATGAAACTCCAAAAGATCCACCAACAAATGCAGTGATTGATGAAATAAAGTGCATGATGCAAGCTTGTTTAATTGAAAGTCCAGATGCTAACAAAACAGCAAAGTCACCTTAAAAAAATTGAATATTATATAACATTGAAACACTAAAAAATTGCAATTAAAACTAACAACTGTAACTATTGTATTATAAATTAAAACTGTAAGGTGTATTTAATAAATTTATAGAAAGATCTGATAAAAATGTATTTATTAAAATATTTATAACACTGGTAAATAAAAATGCAGCCTAAACTTTAAAAGCATTTTTTACTTTAATAGGTGGTTGGAAGTAAAAAGAAACAATTTAAAAAATCATTTAGCTTAGAATTTATTATCCATAATTTAGTAATGCTTTTCCATCTTAGAAATGCCTTGTTTGTTTCTTCTTATTTCTTTATCAAAATTATCTCAGAGACAATTGCTCATGATGAGACAATATTCCTGGTAGCTTTTGCAGAGAATTGAACTTTTATAGTACATGTCAAGATACAGAGTTACCAAGGTAAAAATATAGTTACCAAGTAAAAATATTTAACTAATCTTTGTCCTGCAATTTAACTAATCTTTGTCCTGCATTTACAAAAAATTCTTTTTTATTCTGATCGATTTGTGAGCAACTGCGTACCTTTTACAATTTATATCACCAAGCTGAAGATTTTTCTTTTTGTTGCATCTGGAATGTCTTTGCAAAAAGATATGGCAAACTGCCTTGTAATGGTATAGGTAGTACTGTAAAAAAGCTTATTTCTAATGCTAGCATGCAGAGTTCAACCATAGGTTTGTCTGCTAAGGTATTTTTGAATACAGTTAAACTCAATCAGTGGGATTGTATTTCTGTATATACCTGCGGAAAAAATGAAGCTAGTATGTAATAAAAATGTTGATAGATTTTCATTCATTTATACATTCATTCATTTCGTTACAAGCTTCCATTTATTTATACATTCATTCATTTCGTTACAAGCTTCCATTTATTTATACATTCATTCATTTCGTTACAAGCTTCCATTTATTTATACATTCTTTTTCAACATTATTTAATGATGATCATTTTGCTGTAACATTTATTTAATGATGATCATTTTGCTGTAACATTTATTTAATGATGATCATTTTGCTGTAACATTTATTTAATGATGATCGTTTTGCTGTAACATTTATTTAATGATGATCATTTTGCTGTAACATTTATTTAATGATGATCATTTTGCTGTAACATTTATTTAATGATGATCATTTTGCTGTAACATTTATTTAATGATGATCATTTTGCTGTAACATTTATTTAATGATGATCATTTTGCTGTAACATTTATTTAATGATGATCATTTTGCTGTAACATTTATTTAATGATGATCATTTTGCTGTAACATTTATTTAATGATGATCATTTTGCTGTAACATTTAACTTTCTTAATAAATGAAAATATGAAATGCTTGGATCAATTCTGTTATGATATTGCAACATCTATTGGTTTTTATGGTTTCTTGGCTTCGTATCTAAAGTTGATAAAGGAAATGATTTAAAGATAAAGTTCAAATTATCCACGTCTTCCAATGAAAAAAATTCCGAACCTATGAAGATTGAGCACAAAAAATTTGACTTGATCAAAGTCAAAAAACGAAATTCAAAAATTTTTTTTTTTTTTTTTTCATTTTTGTATTCAGTATGTTCAAAAACGGTCAGGTATCAAGTTTCAGTCATTTTCTTCCACTAGAATTATTCATAAAATTTTTTATGAATTCTACATAAAAAAGCACAGCTACACAACCTATAATTGAGCATGTGATTCCAAATAAGGAACTTTTGTCTACATTTCAAAATGTTTAGCCTTTTATTGAGAGACCAATATCATACGTTATATTTAGTTTAACATCTTTTTCATTCAGCACCTTAAAAAATGGTTAGGTATCAAGTTTCAGTCATTTTCTTTTACTAGAACTTGAATTCTTCATAAAAAAGCACAGCTACACAACCGTTAATTGAGCATGTGATTCCAAATAAAGAATTTTGGTCTACATTTTAAAATGGTTTACCGATTTTTGAGAGACCAATATCATACTTCATATTTAGTTTAACATATTTTTCATTTGAAAAAAAAAAATTTGAAGCTATGTATTAGGCAACGCCATTGTTAATGAAACATAACTCATGTAAGCACAACATAAAATTTGTTATGACCGTTTAAAAAAAATAAAATGACCATTAAAAAATCTTATCTGCTCTATATATTTGGAATACGCACACTCAAAAATGGCCAGGTAACAGTTATCTAATGTTGCACAGACATGACCGATGGCACCGGACAACCGATTTTCTTGAAGAGCAACAAAAAATATTTTTTTGATGCAGTTTTTGCATAAAATAACTTTTAATAAATTAGAAATTTAATTTACTAATATAATAAAAATAAATAACTTAATCATTAATTAATTAAAATTAGTAAATTAGTAAATAACTAAAAAAATGATAATTACACTTTAACAAAACTTAAGTCAAAAAAATGTTTGAGCATAAACTAATGCCATAGTAACTAATAAGCGAACTTAAATTGATTTCTGTAAATGATTGCATAATAAAAATTACTGCTTTTTATCAGTAAAAAAACAACCAAATTAAAGTCATTATAAAAATGAATTTAAAAGCTAAACTACTTTGATTCATGCTTTATTACAAAGCAATTTTTTTTTATGTTGATTAAGTCCCAACAAGGCTGCAAGCAACCATTATTAAGTTGGGAGTTAGTAGAAAAAAAAGAATAAAATTATAGAGCAAGGAAACAGTTGACAAGAAACTTAAAGGTTGTATGAGTCAGGAAAACATGAAGATAGGAGAGAGTTCCAGTGTGTTGAAGTGCAGGAAAATAAACTAGATAAACAAAAGTTTTTAGAGCATGCAGTGACAGATACAGTATTTGTACTCTGCTCGAGCTTAGCAGCTCGAGCAGAGTACAAATGTTTAACTTACTACAAATGTTTTATTTGCTATAAATGTTTAACTTACTACAAATGTTTTACTTGCTACAAATGTTTTACTTGCTACAAATGTTTTACTTGCTACAAATGTTTTACTTGCTACAAATGCTTTATTTGCTACAAATGTTTTACTTGCTACAAATGTTTTACTTGCTACAAATGTTTTATTTGCTACAAATGTTTTATTTGCTACAAATGTTTTACTTTCTACAAATGTTTTATTTGCTACAAATGTTTTACTTGCTACAAATGTTTTACTTGCTACAAATGTTTTATTTGCTACAAATGTTTTATTTGCTACAAATGTTTTACTTGCTACAAATGTTTTACTTGCTACAAATGTTTTATTTGCTACAAATGTTTTATTTGCTACAAATGTTTTATTTGCTACAAATGTTTTATTTGCTATAAATGTTAAACTTACTACAAATGTTTTATTTGCTATAAATGTTTAACTTACTACAAATGTTTTATTCGCTATAAATGTTTAACTTCCTACAAATGTTTTACTTGCTACAAATGTTTTACTTGCTACAAATGTTTTACTTGCTACAAATGTTTTACTTAATACAAATGTTTTATTTGCTACAAATGTTTTATTTGCTACAAATGTTTTATTTGCTACAAATGTTTTATTTGCTATAAATGTTAAACTTACTACAAATGTTTTTTTTGCTATAAATGTTTAACTTACTACAAATGTTTTACTTGCTACAAATGTTTAACTTACTACAAATGTTTTATTTGCTATAAATGTTTAACTTCCTACAAATGTTTTACTTGCTACAAATGTTTTACTTGATACAAATGTTTTATTTGCTGCAAATGTTTTATTTGCTACAAATGTTTTACTTGCTACAAATGTTTTACTTGCTACAAATGTTTTATTTGCTACAAATGTTTTACTTGCTACAAATGTTTTACTTGCTACAAATGTTTTATTTGCTACAAATGTTTTATTTGCTACAAATGTTTTACTTGCTACAAATGTTTTACTTGCTACAAATGTTTTATTAGCTACAAATGTTTTACTTGCTACAAATGTTTTACTTGCTACAAATGTTTTATTTGCTACAAATGTTTTATTTGCTACAAATGTTTTATTTGCTACAAATGTTTTATTTGCTACAAATGTTTTATTTGCTACAAATGTTTTACTTGCTACAAATGTTTTACTTGCTACAAATGTTTTATTTGCTACAAATGTTTTATTTGCTACAAATGTTTTATTTGCTACAAATGTTTTACTTACTACAAATGTTTTACTTGCTACAAATGTTTTACTTGCTACAAATGTTTTATTTGCTACAAATGTTTTATTTGCTACAAATGTTTTATTTGCTACAAATGTTTTATTTGCAACAAATGTTTTACTTACTACAAATGTTTTATTTGCTACAAATGTTTTACTTGCTACAAATGTTTTACTTGCTACAAATGTTTTATTTGCTACAAATGTTTTATTTGCTACAAATGTTTTACTTACTACAAATGTTTTATTTGCTACAAATGTTTTACTTGCTACAAATGTTTTACTTGCTAAAAATGTTTTATTTGCTACAAATGTTTTATTTGCTACAATTGTTTTACTTGCTACAAATGTTTTATTTGCTATAAATGTTAAACTTACTACAAATGTTTTATTTGCTATAAATGTTTAACTTACTACAAATGTTTTACTTGCTACAAATGTTTAACTTACTACAAATGTTTTATTTGCTATAAATGTTTAACTTCCTACAAATGTTTTACTTGCTACAAATGTTTTATTTGATACAAATGTTTTACTTGCTACAAATGTTTTACTTGCTACAAATGTTTTATTTGCTACAAATGTTTTATTTGCTACAAATGTTTTACTTACTACAAATGTTTTATTTGCTACAAATGTTTTACTTGCTACAAATGTTTTACTTGCTACAAATGTTTTATTTGCTACAAATGTTTTATTTGCTACAAATGTTTTATTTGCTACAAATGTTTTACTTTCTACAAATGTTTTATTTGCTACAAATGTTTTACTTGCTACAAATGTTTTACTTGCTACAAATGTTTTATTTGCTACAAATGTTTTATTTGCTACAAATGTTTTATTTGCTATAAATGTTAAACTTACTACAAATGTTTTATTTGCTATAAATGTTTAACTTACTACAAATGTTTTATTTGCTATAAATGTTTAACTTCCTACAAATGTTTTACTTGCTACAAATGTTTTATTTGCTACAAATGTTTTATTTGCTACAAATGTTTTATTTGCTATAAATGTTAAACTTACTACAAATGTTTTATTTGCTACAAATGTTTTTTTTTCAAAGTTGAAGATTATATTTCAATATTTAAGTCACAGCAGTTTGCAAGCCAGCTGCAAAGTAAGAAGATCAACTATGTAACTATTAAGTTAGAAACTACTAGAAAACAAAGAAAAAAGCAAGAAAACCCTAGACAGTAGACTTAAAAAGTTGTCAGCCAGAGTCAGGAAAACATGAAGATGGGTGAGAGTTATAAAGCGTTGAAGTGCGAGGAAAAAAACTAGAAAAATAAAAGTTTTTAAAGCATGCAGGGATAGATATAGTACAAGAATGAGACTTAGCTAAATGACAAGTCAAAGGAGATTGGGTTTTAGTTGATGAAACTAGAGATGATAAATCCTTTAAGAAGCGAGCATGATAATACTTGTAGAAAAGAGAAAGAAATGCAATTTTAAGATAATAATGAAAGAGCACCATTAGTTGCCTAAAATAAAACTGGTAAAAAATATAAAATATCAATCAGCTTATAGGAACGTTCAATTAGTTTTTTGCAAAAAGATAGAAAACACTGTGCATGTATCACAGCATTTTATGCTAAAAAATGAAAAAATATATAAAAGTATCATAAAAAAATGTATGAAAAAATAGTGTAGAGCTTGTGTAAAAAAAGTTAAAATTATTCATAATAGTTAAACAAAAATTTGTTTTTAAACAAAACTTGCAATTTTTGATTAAAAACTTTAAAATATGTAATCATATAAAAAAAAAAACATACTTATTGCTTATAAATTAAATGTTTTGGGTTACGAAATTTTCAATTAAAAAAACTATGTACATTGAACCACTTTATGTATTGAAAATGTATGTACATTTATGTATGTATTATTTACAACAATAAACTTTTTAATTTTTGTAAAACCAAAATACCAAAAATTTTTATTCAACATGTGAAAACATTTACGTTAACACTAATTTAAAAATGTATCAAACCATGTGCAACACTACATAAACTGTGCACAACAATTGTTAATAACACCTAATATTTATGTTAAGAAAAAAAGAGAATATTTATTATATTAGTATATTAAAAAATGATAAGGCTGACAACAAAGCTAAAAAATATTTTTTATTTATACCAAGGATATCCAAACCCTTACCCTAATGCTTTATAATACTTTTCCCATTCCATGGTTAAGAAAACCAAAATATTTTTCAAATATAATCATCAACAACAAATAATTTAACAGTAGTTAATACCTAGCTCATGTGGCAACTCATGCAGAAGAATTGCAATTGATGTGCTTATGCCTCCATTTAGACTTGCAGGAAAGGTGTCTGAAAATGCAGTGCCTATAGCCATACCATCCATAAAATTATGTATTGCATCGCCAACAAATATCATCCAAACTATAGATTTAAAATTTTTGATCGGTAGGACTTTCTTGGAGAAATCTTTTTTTAAATGTGTTTTGATTCCGTCAATACCATTGCTCTGCAAACTTTTTTCAACTTCAACAAAATTTATTTCATACTAATTTAAAAATACAAAAACTGATTATGATACAATGCCATAATAAGAGTAATCATAAAAAACTGATAATGGCACAATACTATGATCAGTATTTAATATCATGATTATATAGTGAAGCCATGATTATGATATGATAACATAATAATGGAATAATAAAAAATTCAGGATACCATAAGAACTTCTATCATGTAATTTTGGTATGACATCATGATAATGGTATAATATAATGATCAGAGTATATCATAGGGCATTCAAAATTTTTTTCGCATTGCGTTTTTCATAATATACTTTAAATACTAATAAAAAAAAAACATGAGAAAGAATTTTGAATTAAAAAATGCATACACTAGATTCATTATTGTGATTTGTATCAGGTTGGAATTTCTCATCAATTGGGGTGTATAAGACTCCATCATCCTGAGACAGCAAGATTTATTGATTAAAAAAAAAAAGTAAAATTGAAACATCATCATTTTTATTAAAAAAATTTTGGTATGGTAAAGCTTTAAAATATTTACTAAATACAAATAATATCAATGAGTACTTACATTTTTAAATTATATGCATAAGCATTTGTAGCAAGTAAAACATTTGTAGTAAGTAAAACATTTATAGCAAGTAAAATATTCGTAGTAAGTAAAAATTTTTTAGTAAGTAAAACATTTGTATTAAAGGGATCCCAAAGTGTCGAGACAAGATGTGTTTATTTTAAAGAAAATAATAAAAAAAAATGTTTGGGCAGAACTTTTTTAGTAAAACAAAATATTAAATGTATACCAACAAAAACAAACTTTGTTGTTTTACTTGAAGCTTGCCGACTCCACAGTAGCAATTCTCTCAAAGTCTTTAAAATATACGCTGCAATCTACAGACTTTATAATTTATTCAAGCGCGTTTAATTCCAAAGAGTTTTAGTAAATGAGGTCATTGTAGAATTTTTTTTTTTGAATCAATATTATTTTTTATTGTTTTTTCTTTTTTTGAATAGTGTTTATTACCAATCATGTGACTTTCCTATAAATTTTATAGGAAGCTAAGCATAAGAATGTTTTTTTATAGAGCGCAAGAACCAAATAAAATTAAGATTTTTATATTACGCTCTTAAATAAAATAAATATATAAAAAAGTTGTTGATCACGTTATTATATATTCTGAATCTTTTTTTCTTTTTATGTAAATAATTTGAACATTTTTTTAGTTTACCTAAACCAATTAATGCTATGACATTTTTGTTCTTCTATCGAAATGACATTTTACTAATTTTAATTTTTAATTAATAAATAATTTTGGTAAACGACATCATTTATTAGAGATAATTGCTGAATTATTTAATTTATAGTTAGAAAATATTAATAAGTATGTCAATTAATGGAAATTGATAAATTTTGATAATTTGCATATAAATATTAGGGTAATTTTGTATTTTGCATTTGAATTTTGACAACTAAACGATTGAAAATGTCGGCAACTCCATACTGATTCAAACCTCTTAAAAAAAAGACAAAAAAAACCTGTATGGATAAGAGAAACAAAATAGTTAACAATCGCATCAGCTCTGAAAATTTGAATTTTGATATTGCTAAAACGTCAAAGTTAAGCCATTTAAGTGTTGGCACTGAACAATGGTGTAAATGTGGATATTGTAAAACTATGCCACTTGAAAAAGAATGTCTTTGTAGCATTGAAATAAAGGAAATAAATATCGCCTCAGGTATTACAAATTAAGTAACATTCTTTAAAATATAAAGTGATGAGCGCAGTATTAATTATAGTAATAATAACAAACATCAACTTTTTTGTACATAACGGCTATGTAAAGTAAAAAAAAGTTTTTTTTTTATAAAGATCATCAATGCATAACAGAGCATAAAAGTTTTTTGACTGGTTGCATTGAACCATATCCGTTATGGATATCAATGGCCAATCTGAATGACAGGGAAGGAGCTGGGATGCCAGATTCATTAAAAGAAACCTCTAATAAGTATTTATATATATAAGTTTGTTGTTAAAAATTTTATTTTAGTTTACTAAATAAATTTGCTTTTATTCATCGAATTTTTTTATTTTACTTAAATTTGAGTAAATTTCTCCATTTCTTGCGCAGAACATTTAGATATGCCCCTTTTTGTAAATTTACTTGGTTAACCTACTGCAAACTTGGAAGGTATAATCTAAAAGTTCTACCAGCATGTGTTGTTATAGCAATTAGAGCCAGGTTTCCAGACGATAATGGAATATACACGAATTTCGATGGTGAAGACCAAAGTGCTTTAGGGATATCTGAAGTTGAAGAGGCATGGAAATAAATTGAACGGTGAAAAATAACAGCTATTTTCAAAGCCACAAACCTTTTAAAATGTTATTTGCACAAACATCTTTGTTTAATAATATAAATAAATATACATACATACATAAAAAGGAAATATGTATATTTACAGCGAGGGGCTATTTTAGACCATTTTCGACAGCGCCAACCGTATTTGGGCGCCGCCCAAATTCAAATTTAAGGATCTTTTTTTTTTTTTTATTGCAAACTTTCTTTACTTGAAAATGGATTGCTTTCTTTGTCTTCATAACTAAATAACATGTTTTAGTTTTGTTTTGTTGTTGGTTACAATATTTGTTAAAAAATAAGATAAATTTTTCATAGAAAATTAAAAGTTAAACCGCACACAAAAAAAAAATACCAAAAATCAAATAATAAATAAAATACCAAATAACAAAGAGTAAGCAATTAGTTAATAATACCAAGAATGCAAAGAATCTGTAACAAGATCAGACGTATTGTCGCTCAAAACCGCTTAAAAACACCGCTTTGAAATCTTTAACAGTAATTATTTAACTTTAAAAATAAAATAAAATTAGCAATACATGTTTTATAGAATAAATTTTATTAAATATATCTTGCTTGATTAAATAAGTATTTCAAGAATATATGTAACCCGATAAAAAATTTAGCAAATAAGGGGTCATCAATAATGTATACGTACACCTGAATTTCGACCCTTCTACCCCCTCCCCCCCATTCCACATTTTGCTATAGTTTTTTTTAGTATCCTCCATCTCCCTAAAATTAACTACGCTCTTAACTTACCTACCCAACATTTGATGATATTTGTCTTACATTAGTGTCTCCATACTTTTATAAATGACCCCCTGCTCTCCAGCTCATACACGCTCTTTGTAGACACCTTCTCCCCCACCCAAGGGTAATTTCTTATTGAAATTTTACAATGACATCATTTACTAAAACCCTTTGGAATTAAGCGTGCTTGAATAAAATATAAAGTCTGTAGATTGCAGCGTATATTTTAAAGTCTTTGAGAGAATTGCTACTGTGGAGATGGCAAGCTTCGAGTAAAACAACAAAGTTTGTTTTTGTTGGTATACATTTAATATTTTGTTTTACTTAAAAAAATTCTGCCCAAACATTTTTTTTAATCACTCTCTTGTCTTTTAAACACAACTTGTCTTGGCACTTTAAGATCCCATTAAGTAAAACATTTGTAGAAAAACATTTGTAGTAAAACATTTGTAGTAAAATATTTATAGTAAGTAAAGTGAGAAAAGTCTGGATAAATTTTCAAAAGGTGAAAAACTAATAGTAAAAATACTTTCTTACTCTGCATGCTTGATAATTATTTTTTATAACATTTTTTTCATGCTTTTTTATTTTGTTTGAATGGTGTTCCTCACCATGAGAGTGACCATTTTGAGTTAGACCATTATCGTGTGAGTGACCATTTGAAAGCTGTTCATCTCTGTGGGAGAGAATATCATGTGAATGACCAGCACCAAATGCATGCATTATTATTTCAAACACAAAAAATAAATATACTCCAGCCAAGAATAGCGAACACTTCCATAAAAAACTGTCTTTGGCAAATATATTATGGTCATCTTCATGATCATGTGAATCATGTTTATGAAAACCTAAAGCCTACATAAAAGACAACAAAACTTTATAATTTTTCAAAATAATAATAAAAAAAGTAATTTAAAAAAATAATTAAAAAAACTTATTTTTAAAGTTTAAAGCATTAATATATCATTCATTTGAGCTATTAAAGATTATTGCAATTAACCAAAATTTAATTCACATTTTTAACTGCAACTGCATTTGTATTACTGATTTAGATAAGTTTATTAAACGTATCTCCCAAGGCACCTGAGCCACTATTGTTAAGAAACCACTGAGCCCACCCAAGATTTTTTTTATTTTAATTTAATTGAAACTCTCTTTTAACCTTAAACTTCAAAATGCAAAACTTGTTCTTTCACTACCTTGTATCTATACTCTATCAGCTGTGTTCTATCACTAGTCTTCCGGTCAGTTTATCAACCACTAGTCACTATTTGTATATCACATATATCAATAGTCTTCTGGTCGGTTCATATACCATTAGTCACTATTTATATATCACATATATCACTAGTCTTCTGGTCTGTTCATATACCACTAGTCACTACTCATATATCACATTTATCACTAGTCTTCTGGTCTGTTCATATACCACTAGTCACTATTCATTAAATATTAAATATCAAAAAATAGTTGAATAATTAATTCTTCTATTAATTTAAATTTAGTCTATTTAATTTCCAAAAAAAATCTTGGTCTCTTATGTAATAAATTTATATTATTTATTGAAGTACAAATAACATGGTTTAAAGTACAAATAACATTGTACAATAACATTTTTCATGATTTGTCACGAGTTTAAACAAGTATATAAAACGTATTTGAAGTATGTAAAATGTATTTAAAAATATTATTTAGAAAAGTATTTAAAATTTTATTTTTATTTTAGTTTTTTAATTTTAAAATTATATGGTTCAATTTCATCTTAAAAATAAAAATCATTGGAACATAAAACATACACATATTAGATCTATTTGCTTTTAAATCAAATTTAAATGTGCAGTTGCTATGTAACAGTCGTTTAAGTGAGTTGATGTGAGTGCATTTGTGAAAATGGACAAAACTGAGTATCAAGCTGTATCAAAATATATAAAATAAAGCATATAAAACGTATTTAGAAAAGTATTCAAAATTTTATTTTATTTTACCGTTTTAATTTTAAAACTATATAGCTAACTTTTTTCTTAAAAATAATAATCATTGGAACATATAACATAAACATATTAAATCTATTTGCTTTCAAAACAATAAGCAGCAGAAAAAGTTAGAAAAACCTTTTCTCTCTTTAAATTTTTGCCCCATCATATTATCAAAACTTTCCTTTATAGTAATTCATGCTCTTAAATAAAATTATTTTTTTGTAATCTGAGAACTACTTTTTAATTAGAGTGGTAATCAAAACAGCATGCTTTTTAAATACCCATGTGTATATATATATATATATATAATTGTGTGAGTGTTTGTACACATGCATATGCAAACATACACATAAACATTTAATACATTCAATACATAGATTAACTAACTTAAAGCCTTCTACCACAAGGGAGTGCTGCAGCAGGCTAGAAATTTTTCTTCTTTTTCTAAAAATGTCATATAAATTAATGTAACAATAATAGGGTAACAATTTGTTACATAAATACGCTATACTAGATATATTTATGTATATATATATATATATATATATATATATATATATATATATATATATATATATATATATATATAAATATATATATATATATATTTATATATATACAATATATATAAACATATGTCTATACAATATATAAATATATATATATATATATATTTTTATATATACAACATATATATATATATATATATATATATATATATATATATATATATATATATATATATATATATATATATATATATATATTTATATATATATATATTTATATATATATATATTTATATATATATACATATATACATATATTTTATTATATATATATATATATATTAAATATATATATATATATATATATATATATATATATATATTATATATATATATATATTTATATATATATACACACACATATATACCTCATTTTTCCTATCCCTCGGAATTTAGAAAAATGAGATCAGCAAAAAAAATTTGACACAAAAAAGTTACCATAGAACAGAAATGGTTGGCGATTTTTTGCCAACCTCAAACACTTTAAGGTCGACAGTTAGGTTGACATTACCTAATGCCGTTGAGTTGATGTAAGTGTATTTGTGAAAAGGGACAAAAATGAGTATCGAGCTGTCATTAAATATTTGTTTTTGAAAGGCAAGATGCCTACACAAATCAAAGATGAGTTAGATTCTGTCCCTGACAGATTCAGCACATCATTTATCCCAGTGAAGTTTTGGGCAGCTGAATTTAAACATGACCAAGTGATTGCCACTTTTCTTGAAGTCATTTAATTGTTTATACTCAAAAAGATAAAACCTATGCATCATTACTTGACAAGCTGAGGGCAGGACTTGCAGAAAAATGGTCACATCTGCAGAAAAACAGAACCCTGTCTCATCAAGACAATGCGCCTTCTTACTCTTCAGCAGTCGCCATGACAAAAATCCACAAAATATGGTTTGAACCACCCGACCATCTGCCTTACTCACCAGATCCAGCCCCAGGCAAAATTTCATCAAAAGAGAAAATTTAAAAAAAATTAAACTTAAAAACTAAAAAATTAAGTCATTTAAAAGCTTTAAAAAAAATAATAAGAAAATGTCAAGGTTACGTACCTAAACGTCATTATAAGTTTTTCTTCTTTTTTAATAGAAAGAAACATTTATTATAAAGTAAACATTTCTTTGTGGAGAAAAAACTTACTAAATATCATTAAAACTTACTAAACATCATTAAAAACTTACTAAATATCATTAAAAACTTACTCAAAATCATTAAAAACTTACTAAACATCATTAAAAACTTACTAAAAATCATTAAAAACTTACTAAACATCATTAAAAACTTACTAAACATCATTAAAAACTTACTAAAAATCATTAAAAACTTACTAAACATCATTAAAAACTTACTAAAAATCATTAAAAACTAACTAAACATCATTAAAAACTTACTAAAAATCATTAAAAACTTAATAAAAATCATTAAAAACTTACTAAAAATCATTAAAAACTTACTAAAAATCATTAAAAACTTACTAAACATTATTAAAAATTTACTAAAAATCATTAAAAACTTACTAAAAATCATTAAAAACTTACTAAACATCATTAAAAACTTACTAAAAATCAACAGAGCTGTTTATTTAATATGTTATTATTTAATTGGCCTGTATTTTTTTTGGATTAAAATACATAAATACATAAATTTAAAAAAAATCATATCAAATACTCTGATAATTTAAATAAAATGTGTTTATTATAAACATTGAAATTAATTTGTTATAACATAAAAGCGTTTCATGTAATATATAAAAACATTTACTTTTCATAAAATATACATACTTTTTAATTAAAAAATAAGTTATTATATTACAGGTAGACGGGTCCCAAAAACTCATGGACCCCAAAAGCCACACGCTCACATTAGTACCTGTAACTCATAGATAAAGCCTTATCAAGCAGCAAAATAGATTTTTTTATTTGACAAGATAGTTTTTTGAAAAGAAACTGTTAAAAATAACCAAATTAGCATAAATTTTTGAAAATTATACTAAAAACAATAAAAAAAATTTTTTTTTAATTTTATAACATTTTGACATTATAGTCCATAAATACTTGAAATTTAAGTTTGCAAAGTAGTGTTTTTTGTAAAGATTTATGTCATACTTCTACAAAAAAAACACAAGAAAATAAATGAAAAAGACAGTTGCTAAAATATTTTATCTTAACCAAAGTAGAGTTTCTGTGTGGTCTTTGGGGTCCCTTACTAAATAATATATATACATGGATCAAAAACTCAATATTAAAATGGAGTTTTGCTTTTTTCTATTAACATTTATTTTTCTATTAACAATCAAGTAAAATTACTTTTTTGCTAGTTATTTGTATAAAAAAAATTGAAATGTTGCTCTTTAGTCTTTAAGACAATTTAAAAGTGTTTTTATACATCTTTGAAACTATTGACTCTTTAATAAGTTGATCAACTAATTGACTAAGAATAATGGAATTATCTCCTTATCACTGTAAGGTCACTTTCTTGGTGTATCCTTCTAACTTCTAGTATCTTCATCACTTTCATGCTCAATAACCGTTTGAGTGAGTTGTTGGTTACTGCAGCAGCTAAAAACATTATTGGTTTTTTTCCATCCACTTTACAAGATAACTTTCCACAGACAGACTTTTGTACATTGTGGCAAGAAGAGCATTGCTGTAGCTTTATGGCATGGCAAACACCTTCTCCACAGCTGCATTCATTTTTACACCGTAAAAATGCTTCTTTTTGTTTTTCTTTGTTCCATCTTTTTTCTTCCTTATCTTTTATTTCTTGATTTTTATTATCTTGAATTACCTTTACTAAATCCAACACATTTTTTCCTTTCATTGATCCGTGAACCTGCGTAACCCTTGTGGTAAGTTTGGAAACTTTCGGCTTAACTTTCTGTACTGTCAGTAAGCCAGGAATTTCTTCAAGTTGAATGCTTTTTTCGCTCAGCTCTTGAATAAGCTCTTGAGAACGCTCAAACTTTTCTTTGCAATACTGAGCTGAATTTTTTCTTTTATCAGGAGATTTAACAGTATAACTTCCAGGAGTTGTTGTAATGGATGTAACACTTTTTGGAAAATCCATACACAAAGCAGCTCGTGCAAACTTGTCCTGTTGCATGTCATTGACGCTTAATTATGTGGAAGTTACTCCTACACGTCTTGCAGTTTTGATTATAGATTGTCTTGGGGCCCAGTTGTTCCAAATACGTCCTAAAATTATCATAAAAGCTTCTTTATTTAGTGAATTGAAATCAGTAAAAATATTTTCTTTCATGCCACGATACTCATGATGAAGGTTTTTGTTGAGTTGGTCTAAAAGCTGTGTCACACCAGTGGTATCTGGTGGAGTTAAGAACATACGTATGTTTTTTGATTGTAAAAACTTTAAGACATCAAAATTAAAGCGTGAACAATGCCCATCAGAAAGCAAAACTACTGGTCGTGCCACTTTTTTTTCAGTAAGATATTCATCAAACTCTTTGTATATATCTAATAACGAGTTGTGATCAGATACACCATGGTTGCAAGTTGTTATCAGAAGATGCGGAATACTTACTACAGCTTCCTTTGGAGCCATTTGATTAGTTATTCCAACGGTACCAAAAAGTACTTGACAGACACAAAGGTCACAAAGCCTCCTACAATTACAAAGAAAGATAATACATATCATCTATTCAATCCATATTATAAATATTTATCAAAAAACTGATTAGGCAATAACTACCTGAAAATGACACTAGAGGATGTATGGTGACGCATTCACGGTTCTCTCTGATCATTTTACAACATGTTTCCCCTTTTGCAGCAAAAACAAGACCAGCAGGAGTACCATCAACACCAAAATTGATGAACTGTGGTGTTTCGTCGTGATTAAATATTCTGCATGTATCAATATTTCCAGACCAAACTCCTGTCCCCTTTTGTACTGCTTCAGTCATAATGCCAGTCTCAATCAATTCTTCTGCAAGAGTGTCTAAAGGCAACCATCAAAATCAATTAGTAACTCAGTTTTGGTAGAACTATTTTTCATGAATGTACAGTAGCAATACATAAACTAATAAAAAGGTGTAGCTATGAGTTAAATTTTAAATGAAGCTATTGTATACTATGAAATAAAATAAAAAAGTCAATGTTTACTCATACCAAGGTGGAGACATGCCATTTCCCTCGTGCAATTGAGAGCTCTATTGACACATTTCCTTGTCGCTTAAGTGTTAAGCTTGGATTCTTAGCTTTAAAGCGCATCCAAAACGATTTACCTAACCTGTGTTTAAAACTGTAAAAAATTAACTAAAAAAGCTTATCTTACAAAGCTTCAACTCCTGGACTACAAGCAATCTCTTTATATCTTAACATGTTGACTATTACTACCTTTTAAAAATATATATAAGAAACATAAATACTTGTTTTGTGTCAAAGCATTTTTTGCATTTGCAGATAATGCTATGAATTTTCTGCCAATCTTTTATTTGTGTATTGTCTAACTTTCAGAACATCAAGAACAAGTTTTTTAGTTCTGCTTTGTTTATGCCTTGCATTGCTCAATTTTTATTCTTAATGTATGAAACAATTGACATCTCTTCTTCCTCCAAGAGAATTGCACAGTACTGTCTTTCAAGACCATTGACTATTTTCCCATCAAGTCTACGGTTTATTGTTTCACGATCTTTAATAAGTGGATATTGTCTTGTTTTAATTGCAGCATGTCCTCTTACATTGTTTTCTTTACACCATTGAACAGCAGCTTCAAGTTGTTTGTTTTTTTCTAATATAGCTTTTCTTTTAATTAGTGCTTCAGCATTAGAACTTGGATTTAGTGACATCATTTGCAAGCAAGTTTTGAATTTTTTGTTGCTTTTACTCATGTTTATTTATTTGCTTACAAATAAAATAATATCGCAAATTCACATACTGCAAACTGAACTAAAACTATCCTCTAAGCAGGAGCATAAAATAAAATCTCTATATAAATTCATTATCATCAAAAAGAAAGCTCCAACTATTACAAATCTACTTTAAATCATGAATTTTTGTAATATCACTTATATTTTTGTTAAAAATAATATAATTAATGTGGTTTTTGGGGTCCCAAGCATGTGGTTTTTGTAGCGCTTTAGGTACTTCCCTAAAATATAAGTTTGAAATCATACTACCATTTGAAGGGGATTTTAGTATAACAAGCTATTCCAAAAAATTGGAAAGTTGCAACTAATTTCATAAAAGTTATAAACAATTTAAGCCATGCGGTTTTTGAGGTCCCCTACTAAAATATAGCGAAACTTTACTGAAAAAAAAAAGCAAACAAAAATACCAAAATACTTCTAAACCCCATGGGAAGAACTTTTATCATATAAAAGCTTATAAAAAAGCAAAATAAAGTTAAATTATTTGCTTTGTACAAAAGATACAGCAAAAGAAAAAATCATGTGGTTTTTGGGGCCCATCTAGCTGTATGTAAAACTCTTTGATAATTTAAAAAAATATTTTTATAAAACAATAAACATTGATAAAGAGTAATTTGTTACTTTATTTTAAAGAGTTTAGGGTAATATAAAATTGTTAGAAAAAATTAAAGTTTCAAAATCACTTATTATAAATTGATTCAAACTATAAATGTTTAAATAATTTTTTCTTAGACTCTGAGTTTAATTTAGTTTTATTTTCATTAATTTGTACTTTTAGTTTATTAAGTTTTTTTTTTATTTTATTTTCTCTTTAGTTAATTGTTATTTTTATTTTTTTATATTTCATTTAGCTTAAGTTTCTTCTTTGAAATTTTGAAACGCATAATACTTTAAAACATGCTAACAGCCGTGGTCAAGTTGTCTTTAGAAAATATATTATGTGGACAGACAAGATGTGCAACCACATGCGCTTCCTGTAACATCACTGGAGTTGTAACTTATGTTTGTATGTGGGTATGAATGTATTTAATGTATGTATGTATGTATGTATGTATGTATGTATGTATGTATGTATGTATGTATGTATGTATGTATGTATGTATGTATGTATGTATGTATGTATGTATGTATGTATGTATGTATGTAATATATGTATGTATTTATGCATTTTTTTATGAATGTATGTATGTATCCTTGTATGTATATATACCTATGTGTTGTATGTGGTTTTTTGAATTTGATTTTTGAATGTATTATATTTGAACACATATATTACATATTGCATATTGAATAAATATCTTAAATAAACATAGATATTTTAAATCTTGCCTACTAAGTAGTTGGTTACTATGGAACTAGATTAGTTATTTAGATTAGTTATTAGGATTTAAAAAAATTAAATAAACAAGTTACAAAATTTAAGTATTTTATAAAAAATAGCTTACATGAGGCAATAGATGAAGGATTGCATCACCTGATAACACTCCCACAGCCATACTGATTACAAACAAAAGAAGAAATGAAAACCACTTCTTTTTAATTACAGGTGCAGCGAACAAACCAATTAATGAGCCCAAATTAATGATAAAAATAGCTACAAATGTTGCAACCCACGCTAGAAAAAAATACAGATATAACTTACAACATTCTTAATTAAATTTTAGCTACATGTTCTTAAAAAAACAATTTATTTGAAAACAATAAACAGTATTTTACCATATTTTTTCTTAAATTTTAGAAGGAAAAAAAACACCCAGAAAGAATAAACATAAACAGGAATCCATTTATTCATTTTTTATGTATTTTTACTTAACCTAATATCAATTTTAATACTTTGATAAACAAATCAATATAATTAAGAAATAATTATGAAATTTTTATAATTTAGAAATAATAATGGCGCAGTGTTCACGCACATGTAAGTTACTTTATGTGTGTTCGTGTTCTGTCTGAACCTCTGGTGTGGTGATCATTCACACATAAGTTATTTAAAGTATGTTTATATTCTGCCTAAACCTCTGGCGCCATGTTTTTTTTGTTTTTTTGTTTTTTTAAACATCTTTGCTTCCAACAAGGCTGCAAGCAACCACTATTAGAGTTATAAGTTATTGGAAGAGAAAAGATGAAAATTGTAGAGGAAGATAATGATTGACAGACAACTTAAAAGATTGAAAATTATATTAATCAGGAAAGCAAGATGAAGGAAGCAAATTCCAAAGAACTGGTATTCAAGGAAAAAACTAGAGGAATAAGAGTTTTTGGAGCATTTAGGAACAGTCACAGAAAAAGGATGAGACTTAATTAAATGACAAATAACAAGAGAATGAATTTTAGTAGATGGCAAATAAGACGCTAGCTCTTTAGAGCAGTGCCTATTATAGTACTTGTAGAAAAGTGAAAGAAAAGCAACGTTATGACAATGTGATAATGGCTGAAAGTTGGCTGCAAGAGCAGGTCTAACAATGTTTACAATACCTTTTTGCACCTTGTCTAAAAGAGAAGGGACATCATTAAAAGATCCGCCCCAGATATAACAACAGCATTCCATAAAAGACCGGATTTGAGACTAATAAAGATAAAGAATAGAATACGGAGTAAGAAAGTGTCGAGCTCGATAAAGATATGGAACCTTAGCAGATGCTAATTCTGCAACGGATTTGAAATATAGTTTTCAAGACAGAACGGAAGTAAGAGTTAATCCAAGAAGATAAAAGGTAAATGACTTATAGAGTACATTACTATTCATAAATATAGGAAGATCTAAATGATTGCAATAACGATTGACTGAATAAAATTGAGTTTTATCTGAATTAAAGTTCACCAGCCACTGTGAACCCCTTGCTGTAGCAGAGAGCAGAAGTGAAATCCTTTACAAGCTCAAATGCCCCCTCCAAGCAATCAGAGAGTGTTCACCACAAGAATAAATGGTAGTATCATCAGCGAACAATGCCACCTTAGATGCAAGAATATCTGGAAGATCTTTAATGTAAATTAAAAAGAGTATAGGGCCATTGATAGAACCTTTAGGATCACCTGAAGTTACAGAATATTAAGAAGAGTGCTGTCCATTGAGGACAACTTTTATACTATGATTAGAAAGGAAGGATTCAATAATCTTAAAGATGTTACAGATACACCGTAAGAAGAAAGCTTATGGAGAAGACCAGCATGCCAAACTTTATCAAAAGCTTTAGAAATGTCAAGAGCGATTTCCTTAACCTATCCACCTTAATCAAATGCACAATAAAACCTATCTGTTATTACTGTTAACAAATCAGCTGTAGAACAAGAAGATCGAAATCTATATTATCGATCAGAAAGTAAGTTATTAGATTCAAGATGAGAGACTTGGTGGTTGTTGATTAAAGATTTAAAAACCTTGCTTATGATAGGAAGAAGACTAATGAGACGGTAGTTGGATGAATCAGGTCGCTTTCCAGAATTTTTGAAAATAGGGATAACCGCTTTCCAGCTAGAAAGCAAGACTATGATAAGCACTTGTTAAATAGTTTTGAAAGTATAGACAACAGCTCTGGAGAACATTTCTGCAAGACTATAACACGTATATTGTCTGAACCACAAGCTGTAGAAGAGTCTAAGCAGGAAATCACTTTAGATACAGAAGCTGGAGTGGTGCAAATGTCAAGCAATGAATAAACCTGTTTGATGGAAAAATCAGGTAGAAGCCAACTAGTGAAATCAAGAGATGATATTGATGAAAAGTTCTTAACAAACAATTCAGCTTTATCTTTAGGTGAGGTTACAAAGTCTGAACCATACAAGAGAGGTGGAATTACAGATTTGCCCTTATTATTGATACTATTAAAGATTTTCTAGATGTCACGAGAGCCTAATTTTTGTGATGAAATACGAGATTTCATGACCTGAGACTAGCAGGCTTTGGCATTAGACAAAACCTTTTTACAATGATTTCTAGCAGTATTAAACAGACGTCTATTTTCCGGAGAATTGTTTTGCTGATAGATATGAAAGAAACACTTTTGATTGGAAATTGCAGCAGCACAATATGAGGAAAACTATGGAGAAGAGTGAGGCTTGACCTGGAATCATCGAGAGGGAATAAAAGGTTCCATGGCAGCCTGAATCCACGAAGTTATGTAAGAAGCACATAAATCAACAGGAAGACGAAAGGGTCTTCTATCCAAGGGTCATCATGAAGAAAATCACGGAAAGAGTCCCAGTCAGCTTTAAGGTGGTAAGAGGTTGAAAGGAAAGAGTCCAGTCAGCTTTAAGGTTGTAAGAGGTAAGATGATAGGGGGATTCTGATGATAAAGAAAAATGAGATAATAGTTTTAGAGAGATCAAAGAGTAACTGACACTAGAGCCAAGCCATTCAATGTGATGAGCATTAAAGTCACCAACAACAACGATATTGGCTGATGGATAAAGAGAGAAGGCTTGGTCAATTTGATCAGAAATAACATTGAAAAGAGTGCAGTCTTGAGATAAAAGAGAGCGATATAGAACAAAGAGAAAGGCAATAGAGTGAAGTGGTGCTAAACACATAGATTAATCTGGTTATATTTAAAATATATCTGCAAAAATCCGGGAATAAAAACGCTTTTTGTGTATTTAAGAATATCTCATGTGCTTGCAAAGAAAATTTTTGGCAGGTATTCTTCTATATAAAAGAAAAGTATTTAAATGCTTACTTAAATAGAGTTTTAAAATTAAATTAAACTAGATTTTTAGGTGAAATAGTTAAAATAATTAAAGTGATCTCTAAGTGCTGAGTGTTTACATATCTTAAATCATCCTTAAAAAATAAGTTTCATATTATTTAAACGCTCCAAAACAAAGTATTTATCAAAACATAAGCAAAAAACTTTTGGTTATGTTTTAATAAATAATGCTATTATTTTTTTCTCAAAGGTGAGTTTTGATGTTAATACCATTTTTTTTTCTTGAAGGTAAGTTCTTTTTTTTTTTAATTTATTAAAAAAAAATCTTTGATTTTTTTTACATAAATACTGAAGAAATATATGGCAAAACAATTAATGCTTTTTTATTAATACCTCAAAAAATAAATTGACGCGGTAATTTTAATTAACACAAAACTTATTTTATAAATTAAATACTTACATAAATTTTCTAATAGGCTGGGTGAATAAAAAGCAATTGTTTCAGTGTTTTTCGAGTAATTGCTCAGCTTTACGCGAATTTTTAGCAATTTTGCTCACATTTTTTTATTCATGTAAAGCTGAGCAATTACACCAATTTGTCTTGGCACTTGGGAATCCCTTTGTTAATAAATACAGAGGTACAAAAAAGAAAAAATTATTTGTAAAAATAAAGCCTTCCCTAAGTAAAAATATAGCATAAAGTAATTGATGAACAATACCTTTACTTTTTAATTATTTGATAACAAAAAAAATATTTTCAACTTGTATTTCCAGAAAACTATTTGAATATCCGGAAAAAATAAAAATGTGCAAAAATATCAAGAATTCCAGAAATATCCGGAAAGAGATAATCCCTGTAAACAAAAGGACATAAAAGAAAAGTCTGTGGATTCAAACCTAGTTCCCTGACAAATGGGTGAATTCTTACGAGTGTAGATACCCAAGCCAAGCATGTGACTATTGGAGTCTTTACAAATCAAAGGAATAAAACAATCAACACTAAGATCACAAGATGAGACAGCTGAACTCAAATTAGTCTCACAAAGAGTAAGTAGGTCTGGTGAACTTTGTAAGAGATAAGACTCAACAAAAGGAAAGTTACTTCGAAAACCACAAATATTAGTTAATGATAGGTTTAGAGAACTTGGTGATGAAGATGGTTTTTTGTGTTTTATAGTTTTTGGTACTTAAGTCATTTTTAAATTTGTTAAAGAACTTGACTCAAAGCATAGACAGTACTTAGTACACTGTTTAATAGTCCAAGCAATTGCGTCATTACTATTAATAAACCCTAAGCTGTAACAAAGGGCTCTAAATGTGGCCTTGGCCAGCCTAATAGATGAAGTAATAGATGCGCTAACCTTATAGATGAAGTTTACCTATAAGTTACTTTATATATGTATGTTTGTGTTCTGTCTGAAACTCAGGCATGGTGCTTACTCACCCATAAGTTACTTTATGTATGTTTGTGTTCTGTTTAAATCTTTGATGTAGTGTGAGCTCAGTAACAAACTACTAACCCTAACTAAAAAACCTATGCTCACTGTTTTGTGTGCTGATGTGGTGGTTTTCCTAATGCATTTCCAAAGTATTATGCCAGGTGACTTAAAAATCCCCTGCCTTAAAGTTCTTGGTTAAGTAAAGGCTAAAGATAGTGTCTCGATAAAAATACTCATCTTGGGCAGATGTTAACTGCATCCAGGTACTGTCTTGAAGAAGGTCACATAAGAAGCCCTATGTTACAACTTAGGATTAATTAACAGGACTGAGACAACTGCATAGCTTATTGCTTAGGAGGCCATGCTTAATCTATTAATAATTCAAGTTCTCTTTAAACTTAAATCTTGCCAAAAGTAACCCAAAATATACAGTTAATATAACATAAAAAATCATTTTGACCACCTGTTTTAATATATTTTTTACAAATATTTGTGGTCTGCAAAGCAACTTTCTAACAGCTGAATTTAACATCTTGCAAAATTCACCAGACTTGCTTGCTCTTAGTAAGACTAATTTAATTCCACTATTCCTCCTTCAGATCTCAGTATTGATGGGTACTATCCTTTGATTAGCAAAGACTCCAATAGTCTTATGCTGGGCTTGGGGGTATACATATGCATCACTTATTTATTCTGAAATCAGGTTCAAACCTTTCTACCTTTCTTTTATGTGCTTCCATTTACCACCTCTTCATTCTATCACCTTTCTCTTTGTTCTTTATCACTCACCTTCTGCCCAAGACTGCACTCTTTATAATGTAATTTCTGATCATATTGACCATACCCTCTCTCTATAGCCCTTTGCCAATATTGTTGCTATTGGTGACTTTAATGCTCATCACACTGAATGATCCTGCTGGCGCTAAAGCCTATAACTTCTGCATTTCTTAATCTCTTACTCAAGTAGTTAACTTTATGACTCGTTTTCCTGACAACCCTAATCATTTACCTTCACTCCTTGATTTATGTCTTGTCTCTGACCTTAGCATGTGTTCATTTTCTCCCTTTTCTCCCTTAGGTGATTCTGACCACGCAATGATCTCTATAGATCTTTGATCTCGTACTTCTTCTTTGGATTCTTTTTGTGATTTTTTTCAAAAGAATTCTCATGAGAACAAACAGCTATTTATTATTGCAAGAAATTGATGTAAAAAAATGCTGCCTGATGCTAAGCTCCATTTTTCTCAGTTCACTAAAAGACTTTTGGAAAATCTTCAACAGCAACTTCATCATAAGCAAGAGTAGGTCTAACATTCCATCTCTCATTCATAGGACTAATCTTATTACCTCTCCTAAGGATAAAAACTGTTTGCAAAGAACTTAAATTTGACTCTTAAATCTTATAGCCATTCTCTTCCTTCCATTCCAATTAAACAGGTTAACCCATTGTTAGACATTCAAATCACTATAGCTTCTGTTGCTAAAGTCATATCTCAATTAAACTCTTCTATGGCTTATGGTCCAGAAAACATTCCTGTCAGTCTTACAAAATAGTTCTCCAGAACTCTCTTCAATTTTCTCAAAACTGTTTATTAAGTGCTTGACTGAGTCTTATTCTCCTGTTTGCTGGAAAATGGCATCTGTAGTTCCAACTTTCAAAAACCCCAGAAAACATTTTTAGCCCTCAAATCTCTTATTCGTCCCTCTATGGAACACTGTAGTCATATTTGGGCTGGTTCTTCCAACAATGCTCTTTCTTTTCTAGACAAGGCTCAAAACACATTGTAAACGTAGTTGGACTCGCTATATCTGCTAAGCTTGAGTCTCTTTCCTATTGTCGTAAAGTTGCATCTCTTTTTCTTTTCTACAAATACTATCATGGTCCCTGTTCAAAGGAGTTATCATCTCTGCTTCCATTAACTAAAACTCTTTCTTGTTTGATTCACCATTCAGCAAAGTCTCATTTGTTTACCCTCAAACTAAAAAATCTATAAGTTATAAATTCCAATATCGATAAAGTCCAACATTATTAAAAAAAAAGCAAATTTGAAACATTTTTTATAACTTTAACTATAGTGACTTTATCAATGTAGCTTACTTATATTTTCTATTTAAGCATGGAATTATATTTAAATGAATTTAAGGAATATCATTAAAAATTAGGTTGCATCATTAGCATATTTTAAAGTACTAAGAGTTGTAATTAATTTTAACTTTACAATAAAATCTTACAGTTAAAATTAAAAATTTAACAGTTAAATCTTTTAAACATTATCTATAACAAAAATTACTAATGATATCTAAATTCATTATTTGAAAAAGATTATATTTCTTAAATTTTTATTTCTTAAAAAAAAGTATATAAAACATAATAATATTTTGTTCTTTTTTATTACTATTAAGTTTTTTTTTTAAAAAAAAGTGTAAAATATTTTCTTAAACAAAAACACTTCTTTCTTAAAACAAAAAATGAAGTTTTATGATGGCTTTTACACATTTAAATCTATGAAAGAAACTTTTCTATTTTATTTTTACGCAATAAATTAGTTTAAAAATAAAAAGTAAATATTTCTTAAAGGAGTATTACAAAACCATTTTACATTCCTTCAAAGTTTAATTTAAATTTATAATTTTTAAAATCATATTTTAAAGTTTTTTATTTTATTTAATTATCTGTTGTTCACAGTGCATAGGAACATACTCTAAGACCTTGCAACACATCCCCAGAGATTTTATTTTTGATTATCATTAGAAAACATTTCCTCATTCAAAAAATGTAAACGACAACTTTTTTTAGTGGGGGCCTGGAGAGTAAACACACATTTTAGGGCAGTGCCCAGGAATTTTGTTGTTCAAGATAGGTAGCTAATAAGCGTGGGGCATACTCAAATTTTTAGTATGTTGATACTGGTAGCAAATGAGGATGACTTGCAAAAAATTAAGGTAATTGAAGCTAAACCAACCCCGCCCCGATCCCTAACTGCCCCCTTCCTAGAACTACGTCTCCTTTAATCGTAAATTTTTTTTTGTTCTATCATAAAGTAGATCAAAATTCATCGACAGATTTCAAATTTCATCAAAAAATGTCTTTTCGTTTAAGATTTATAACAATGCAAAGCCTAAAATTACCCCCTGAAATAACCTTAAATGGTCTCAACTTTTAAACGAAAAATTTTTTTTTGATGTAATTTGAAATCTGTCGATGAACTTTGATCTAGTTTAATATAAAACAAGCAAAAAATTGAAAAGTATTTTTTGGAACCATACCCTAGGGGGGATTTGGGCAATCTTCTCGAACACCACAAAATCATGCCCATGCCCCATATTTAGATTTTCAGAAATATTTGTGATAGATTTATCAATTTTATTTTTTAAAGGTTTTAAAAATTTTTGTTTAACATTAAAATTTACAGACGGATAAGTAATTTTTATTACTTTCTATTTACATTTTTATTGAAATAAAAACAAAGCAAAGCAACCTTTAATTATTAACAATTAGTAAAAGTTAGCAGTTGCTAATTGTTAACAGTTGCATAATAACTCTTTGCACGCGTTGATATACGAACTGAAAGCATGTTTTTAGCCATTATATTGACATGTGTTTATAAGCATTATATTGACATTTGATTGATATAACCGATATATCATGCCAATATTATCAATCCATATCAGAAGTTTTTATTTGAAGCATTCATTTAAAATGCCTAAACATGCAAAAGAACATAGTGATTTTGTAAAAAAATTTTGCATTTGCTGCTTCAGGAAAGGCACGGATTTAAGACCAATAAATAACCCTGAAACAACTTATTTAAATCTAAATAAAAAGAAAAATGACTACTCAAACCTTATCAAAACTATATTCTGGAAAGATTATTCAGCGGATAATCCTGACCTTCCTACCATGCTTTGCTCAAAATGTAGAAAAAAGCTTGCAGGGACTGATCCTTACTTCATTATGCGGCCGTGTTATGAAGGTAATTATAACTATATTGATGTTTAATTTACTTCATTTAAAATTTAGTTTTGCTATTTTAGTTATTATAGTTGTCACATTATCGTTGATATATGCTATAAAATTATATGCTATAAAATTATATGCTATAAAATTTAGACCTGAATACCAGAGTTATTAGAGGGAAAAAATGTGAATGTTTTATTTGTGAAAATGGGCGCAAATCAAAAATGGAAAAAATATTGGCCCCATTGGTTGATTGTGTTTCGGGAAAGCTTGTTTATCAAGGCGCTGAAGATGTTTCAAATAAACCTGCAGAAAGACTAGTTTGTCAACATTGTTATGCCCAAGTGGGACAGGGAATTCCACATCCCTGTACGAAATTAGAAAGACAAAAGAATTTGACTGCCATTGTAAAATCAACATCCCCAACAACGCAAGGAAAAGTTCTGTCCAGCTCTATCAAAGATTTCAGCACAAATGACTCAGAGAACACCTTAGTTTTGAAAACCTTTGGTCCGAAGCAACTCACTGTCTCTTTCGGAAAGACTGAGGTTAAGAAACCTTTCTTTTCTTTAGATAAATTGAACAAACTTCAATTGAAACTACATTCCAGGTAAATTTTTGTTGCTTAAAAATACTTTTAAAAATAAATTTGTTATGAGTTTAAAGCCAATTTTTGTAATAACTTTATTATGATTTATAAGTAATCGCAACATGATTGAAGTTGCACGATTTCTGAGAAGTGAGGCAGGACGAAAAAGTGTGGAATCCAGTTTCAATATTAAACTGATTGAGAACAACGAAATAATTGGAAATTTATTCAATTGTGATAAACTCCCATTGCTATTAAAATTAAAAGAAAGCAAAGAGGTACGTAAACTATTTCCAAAAAAATTATTTTATAGCTAGATTGCAATTTGTATTATTCATTTTGATTTTTTATGAATGTATAGTTGGTAGAAAAAGATACTCCTATTGTGTATTGCAATGACATTGAAGAACTCGTAGCAATGGTACTTCACCACAGAAGTCAAGAAACAAATGATGTTGATATCAAATTAGGTGTAGATGGAGGGCAGGGATTCCTAAAAGTTACACTGTCAATAACCCTAAAACCAGAGTTAAAAATAATAAAATTCCAGAGAAACTGAGCAAGAGTGACGGATATGCGTGCAAAGATTTTAAAGATTCAAGCGTCCACAAAACTATTATATTGGCCATTTTGCCTTCATTGAACGAAAAATACCATAACTTGCGGTTAATATTGGATAAGCTAAACATTTCATCCTTAGATTACACAGTATCTGAAGATCTAAAGATTTTGCTTCAAATGGTTGGAAAACAAACTGCAACATCAAAACACCCTTGTCCGTATTGCATGACGTCATCTCCTGACTTTCAAAAAGCTGATCATTATACTCTAGAGTCTTTGTGTACATTGTACGACCAATGGATGGCTGATGGTGCAAATTTAAAAAAAGCTAAAAAATACACTAATGTTGTTAACTCCCCTTTATTAACAGGCAACAAAAACAAAAAAATACTAGAACTTGTAAATATTCCTGGACTACATATACTGCAAGGTGTTGTAGACAAAATTTTAAAAGAGATTGAAAAAAATTTATTTGAAAACAAGGAGTGTGGGTTACAGTTTGTTAATCAATATCTGTCTAAAATAAACATCTGCAGAGTGTCCTACCAAGGGCAGCATCGTTTGGAAGGCAATGCTTGTCATAAATTGCTTAAAAACATAGACAGCTTTGAACTGTTTTTTCAAGAGTTTAGTCTTGGAGTTTCCGCTGCCAAATATATTAAGGTACTTAAAGATTTTGAAAAAATAGTCCATGGTTGTTTTGGAAAATCATTAAGCTCCACGTATGTTAAAGATCTAGAGGAGTTCTCTACGAGCTATAGAAATCTAAGGGCTACAATTCCTTTGAAGGTACACATAATTGAGCAACATGTTATTGAATTTATCAACATGAAAGGTGGAGTCTTTGGTATGATAAATAAATTTTCAATTTGATTAAAAATAATTTATAATCTTAGTAATTAAATACTCTATTTCAACCGATGAATCGTAAAATTTGCATAATTTATGACGAATATTTATTAAATAAACTTGCATTTCTTTTGTACTTCTACTGTTCTATAGGCTTAGGTTACTGGGCTGAACAAGCTCTCGAATCCATTCATCAGGATTTCAATCAGTTTTGGCAAATGAGAAAAGTTGGAGAGCACAGCCCAAACTATATAAAGGCGCTGAAAAACGCGGTTGTTGCTTACAACTACAAGCACTTTTAAAGTAGCTTTCTATTTGCAGGAATGTAGTTTGTAAAAAGTAAAGTGTTAAATCTCCTATGAACAAACATTTAGTATGACTTTGAAATGTAAAATATCAATCATAATGTAACCATAAAAATCAGAGTGTTTTTTTTACTGTAATAAATAATTGTAGCAAACCCTTCTCGACCCCTTATAGCCCTCCCCAGGGTATGGTTCCAAAAAACACTTTTCAACTTTTTGCTTGTTTTATATTAAACTAGATCAAAGTTCATCGACAGATTTCAAATTACATCAAAAAAAAATTTTTCGTTTAAAAGTTGAGACCATTTAAGGTTATTTCAGGGGGTAATTTTAGGCTTTGCATTGTTATAAATCTTAAACGAAAAGAGATTTTTTGATGAAATTTGAAATCTGTCGATGAATTTTGATCTACTTTATGATAGAACAAAAAAAAAATTACGATTAAAGGAGACGTAGTTCTAGGAAGGGGGCAGTTAGGGATCGGGGCGGGGTTGGTTTAGCTTCAATTACCTTAATTTTTTGCAAGTCATCCTCATTTGCTACCAGTATCAACATACTAAAAATTTGAGTATGCCCCATGCTTATTAGCTACCTATCTTGAACAACAAAATTCCTGGGCACTGCCTTAAAATGTGTGTTTACTCCCCAGGCCCCCACTAAAAAAAGTTGTCGTTTACATTTTTTGAATGAGGAAATGTTTTCTAATGATAATCAAAAATAAAATCTCTGGGGATGTGTTGCAAGGTCTTAGAGTATGTTCCTATGCACCGTGTGTTGTTTTTTTCACAAATTTAACATATGCGGTTGACATTTTTTATAATAACAAATTAAATTTAAATAAACGTCGCATAAACAAATAAAATGACAACTTAAATATTCCAATGGATAAAAAGTTTGAAACGCAACTTGCTGTGTTGGTGAAATCGCTACTTCGTTAATAAAAATCATATTTTGTAACACTTTTTAACAAAGCCTGAATTTAAGTATCTACCCAGCAATCTCAAGGCATATTTCAGACATTTTAAAACATTTTTTTTTTTGAAAATTTTTTATGACAATACTGCCTAAACTATTACTGGGTACAGCACTGCCTTACCATAGAGGCAAAAGCAAATACCCATGAGTAGAATCAAGAAGATCCAGCATTCATCATTCTAGGAAGGAAACAATGTAACACAAGTTTGTATTTATGTCATCCTTTTAGATGAAGAAGCGGTGTAAGGCTGATCAACAGAAACTTTCAGGTTACTTCTGAAATCTTTGCCTGTTAGGCCTTCTATAAGACACTAACTGGATGCAGTTGACATTTAACCAAAATGAGTACTTTTAGTGATACATCCTCTCTAATGTTTTAAAAGTTACAATTATTTTGTCAACAACTTTGATATTTTTTTATAACTTCTTTTTTTATAACTATCAGAAACATTAGTTCTTTTCACGAACTTCTATAATAACAGGCCTTGACATCGTGCAAACCACCATAAAAACTGAACAAACTTTTATTACTTTTATTGAGATATTTTCATATAAGGTAGGGTGTAATGTTAGTAGTGTAGGGTGTAATGTTAGTAGTGTAGGGTGTAATGTTAGTAGTGTAGGGTGTAATGTTAGTAGTGTAGGGTGTAATGGTAGTAGTGTAGGGTTTTATGGTAGTAGTGTAGGGTATAATGGTAGTCTATGGTTTCTAATAAAAATCTCAAATAAAGACAGAAATATAAACGGAAAACTAAAAAATTGTTAAAAGATAATTATATTCTTTGTATTTCAAATTTCATCAAGAATATCAAAATATCAATAACAAGCAGAACCATAACAATTAATATAACTATATATTAGAAAGATAACCCTATTTATTTTTGCTTATAGAAACATAACTAAAAAGAAAGGTAACAATGAAAAACACCAACAAAAAGCAGTTTCTTTCAGCAGCAAAAATATTTCTACAACATATGTCGCAAGTATGACCATCAATACCATCTACAGGAATGTCAAGTTGCTATATCAATTTAGTATGTTGAATATGAATATTTTCAATTACGGATTTAGCAATTATGAAGTAAGTTTCAGATCCCTCAACTCCAGATCCCTGTTGAAGATTAGAAAAAGTTTATTCAATTGGATCTGTTAAATATCAACTTAATAAGAATTACTTTGCTCCATTTCTCAACAAAGTTTCTACTAGATCAATTGAGCCATAGCATGTATGCGCTAGAGCATTGCTGGTATCTAACGTAAGCTGTTCTTCCTATTTACCTGTAGGTTTCATAAAATTTTGAATGTTCAGCATAATCTTATAGTAGTTGTAACTGTTGATCACCAAATGAGTGGATTTTTACACATAATTTATTTCTAAACCAAATGTCAGCACCAGGTGCTTTAACATATTTCAAATATTCCAAAAAGAAATAATTTTTTCAATAAATACAGCAGTACCTTCGGATGCTTTATTTTCAATATCTGGATGCACTCTTATGACAGCTACTGTTTCTTTGCAAATGATAGACAAAAAAAACTTAACAGATTATCTCTCAAAAAATCATTGATTTACACAGTTGCCATCAGTAATTATTGCCAATATCTTACTATTATCAATATTATTGTTTCAACAATTTGTTGACATTAGGCAAACTGAAATTCAGAGGAAAGATTTGCAACAGGTTAAGCACTACATATAAATTCTGGACTTTCAAAAAGGCATTTAATCATAAATAATAAAGTTTGTTCAGCTAACTTTTCAGGGTAGTTTACTGCATAACCAAACAAAGCACCTCTTTGGTAAAGTAATGAAGCTTTGACATAAAATCCATCAATTAAAAGTATAAAAGTTCTTTTAAATGGATCTAAATTCATAAAAATACTATTTATGAAATTTAGGTCCTCCATTGAGCTTATTTTTGAAGTCAATTGTGTTAAAGTCCGCCTACTTGTAGTCAATACACAAACAATCGTATAAACTTCTTCGCATAGCAAAATACTCATATGCTCTACAGACAATATCTGGAGTATATAAAACTTCATTTACATTAATTTTTATCATGGTATAAAGGTGCTCAAATAGAATATTTGACTGATGTCAACTTTCTTTATTCTTAAAAAAATCTAACTGCTTCAAATAAACCTGATTTTGTTTTTATTAATTTTAGTTTGTTTACAGTTAAAGATGAAATATTACAAGTTGTGCCATTATGATAAGCTACAAATGAATAACCATCAAAAATTTCTAAAAGAAATAATGGAACACTAATTTTGTACATTTTTGATTGCATGTGTAAACTTTTTTTAAGCTTGGAAACAATAACATCATTATTATCACTTAACAAAGATTGAATATCGTCAAATATAAAATCACCCTCGTTTAGAAAATCATTTAACTCACCTGGTAAAAGATTTCGAAAACCGCTTGTAGTTACAGTTTTTCAAACTTTACTTGCTGGTGTGAGTAAACAACTAGGCGGAATATTTTTTAAAACAGTTGGTGGGTTTAATAGCTGTTGCTTCCCATATTTGCTCTCAAAAGGTGCATCATTTATAATAAACCTAATTTATAAACCTGAACTTTTACATCTTGAAGTTGCACTATCTAATTTATAAACCTTAACTTTTACGTCTTGAAGTTGCACTATCTAATTTATAAACCTGAACTTTTACAATGTTAACTTTTATGTCTTGAAGTTGCACTATCTAATTTATAAACCTTAACTTTTACGTCTTGAAGTTGCACTATCTAATTTATAAACCTGAACTTAAAAGATTTTTTGAAAAAGCGCAAATGCAAACTTTCGTCTAGAGTTAAAAAATGAAAATAAAAAATGTAAACACAAAAAATCGGCCTTCACTTTATTGCACAATGTCAAGTCCTGTTATTATAGAAGGCCATGGTTACTTTTAATTATTTTTTTAAACAAAATAATAAATAGTTTTTTCCAGTGAGCAAATTCAGATTTTGAGTTTTTTGTAAAATCAAGACCCAAATTATCGAAATTTATTTAAACAATTTATACTTATTTTCTTATAATAATTTCCGATAGATTAGGTTTATTATATTAAATCATTCTTTATAATATATTATAGCAAAACTTGTTATAACTTATGCACTATTAAAAATAAATTCAATACTCAAGCACTTATTATATTCAGGTCAGGATTTTATAAAAAATGCAAAACCTGGATTTACTGACTGGAAAAACGTTTCAAACTAAAAAAAACTGCTATCAAATATCCATTAATAAAAGCTCTATTAACATTTTAAAGTTCAAATAAATAAGGTCATTTCCCTTCTTTAATAACTTTAATAACAATCGAAAAAAAAAATTTTTAATACTATTTATTGTATGTACCAAACGTGTCAGCTATAAAAAATAATACAGGTCATAGAAAAAGAAGGATAAAAAGAAAATAATTCATAAAAATTTAACAAAAATAAAAAACACTTTTTGATTTGAAACTTATTCATGATTTTTATCAGTTTTTATCATTTCTAATCATTTTTATCCATTTTTTAATTCTTTTTTATTGTAGGTGCTACAAGAAATCCTTACAGTTTTACCACAGAGTACTGCAGAAGAGCATTTGAAAGGAAGTTAACTCCTCCTTCCTTACTGTTGTTATAAATCTTGCCCAAAGGTGGCAATAAACCACAGGTCTCTAGCTTTAGAGACAATCGCATTAAATACTGCGCTACGGCTGCTCAATATATCAATACTTTAATATTTATGCTAGAACTTTAATTTTTAAATTTTTTTCAAATGTTTTTGCTAAATTTTACATTCTTTATTGGTACACAAGGATGTGAGAAAACTAATTGTTATTTATTTGTAAAATTTTTATTTTTAAATGTAACAAGATTTTATTGTCAATTAATAGTAATTATAGAAGGCCTTTAATTAAAATGTTTAAATATAAATGTATTCACTACCCCCATTACAATGGCAGATCAATTAGGGAAAAGAAAGGAGGGGGGGACAAGAATCTATAAGGGCGCCCCCCTTTAGATATTTATGTTGTTTTTTTTTAAAGCTATATATTTCACACACCACGTTCTTTGAAAACCTAAGTAAATTAGTGAGGCTGTTTAAAAGTAACATGAAATTTTAATAAAATTGGTGTAGTGCAAAATTTAAATTATGGGCTTGTCAGCTTACAAACTACTATACCTGGAAAATCAAACCCCTAATAGACAGTCTGGAACCACCGAATCAAAAAAAGGCATATTACCAACCAAGGCTGTAATTATTATCTAATCATAGCATTAGAAATCATTTCACTAATAAGTGCATAAGAAAAATATCATGTTGTGACATAAAGATAGAACTAAAAAGGTTTATTAAATAATAAAATAGTATTACTTGTTTTGATCAATCAAATAATTGTATTATTTTGAAACAAACAGAGAAATGCGTTTCAAATATAGCAAGAATGATTGCAGGAAAACAAACAAATACTTTGGTTTATATTTAATAACATAAATACAAATAAATAGCATAGTTAAACTAAACTTACATTTCCAAGTACTTTCAGAGTGTTTTGGTGTTTCTATAGGATTCATACAATATCCACTAACAACTTGCTGAATCAATGATGGACATATCTGTTGAAAACTTTCTTTTGAAATGCTAGTCTCATTAATATTGAAAATTTCAAGAATATCTTCTGCAGAGAAACACTGTAAATTTAGTATTAGAATAAATATCATGAACTTGATAACAATTTTAATAAATTATGAAGTAGTATTTAAGTTATGTTTAGATTCTATAAAACAATACTAAAGTGTGAAAATATATAAAGCTTACAAAAATTAAAACTAACTTATGGCTCATTAAATTTTAATGATATTTAATAGTTTTACTGAAACACTCATAAGATTTTTTAAATAACTTGCAATTTCTTTAAGAACCATTAAGCAAGTCTATATCTTTTTATGATATGTATATATATACAGGCCCAGCACTAGACATTTGGAAGGCGGATGAAAAAAATATTTTGGCGCTTTAAATATAATATTTAAGATAAGAAATAAATTTTAAATTTTGTAATGTATTTTAATAAAAGTTTTTTGAATTTGGCCTACAATCTGTTTACTTAAAGGTCTTTCATCTTCTGCGACAGGAACTGGTAACAGATTGTTCTAAGTAGGTATAATTTCAAAATAAATTTTTGAAACTATCTCAGACCAATCTTTTACCCCCTTTTTATTCTCAGCAATTGCCATAAAATAAAACAAAAATATAGAAATTTGAATCAACCACTTTTTTTTAACCAATGATTAAAAGGTTACCTAAAAACTCCATACAAAACACACATAAAAAACAAGATTGTAATAATAGCTGATATTACTAATATATTTCAGCCTAGTTTTTTACACCATAAAAGCATAAGCATGACTGAAAATGGGTTAAAAAAAAGTAAAAGCTTTGCTGAGGTAATGACAGCAAAAAATTTCAACGGAACTCCGAAATTATAACAAAGTTTTTTTTATATAGCCAAAAGAAAAACAAAGTACGAATATAAAATCTAAGAGTTTTAACTTTATAATTTATTAAATAAACAAATATAAGTTGTATAACTGGGAAGCATTTTTTGAAAGCATGAAAAATTTATATGAAAAAGATTAAAAACATTTTTTTCTAAATCTTCATAAAAGAAACACCAACAATAAACTGGTGAAATTCTCTTTAAAACAGCACATTTTATATTTGCCCATCAACGATGTTTGAATTTAAGATAAGAAAAGACAAACTTTGTCCACAGTGTAAAATAAAAAATGAAAATACTGCCTATACAATGTACAAATGCAATAAAGTACAGCCATTAATATTTTATGTTTTAGATATTTTAGACCAGCTCTACCCTACCAAATATCCTCAAGCTAACAATTTTAAATTTACTTTACTTGGATTTGACAAAAATGCAGGCCAGAGGTTTTTTTGGCTGTTCGTTATTAAAAAATCTTATTGCTGAAATATATTTTAACAGAATGAGTTGTCAATATAAAAACAAAACATTTATGAAAAAATATTTATTGGTGGAAAAACTAAAAAAACTATTTACAAATGAGTTACTCATGTTAACACAACAAAACAAACAAGACAAACATAAAAATGAAATTAGAAACATTTTAAATAATGGAAAATTAAATTTGATAGTAGATGTTTGTGGGTATTTTGTAGAGTTTTTTCTTTTTTTTTAAATTTTAATTTTTACATTATTAATGGATTTTATTTTATGGTGTTTGTTATTTATAACGACTCCAATGGACATCTTTATAAAATGTTTTTATTTTTTTTTTTTTATTTCTTACATTTTGACCTTGTATTTTATTATGATGATGGAATAAACTACAATACAACATATAGATTGGAAAAAGGCTATATACTAGACAATATCAAAATTGCATATAAAAAAAAATCACTTTTGAACTTTAATTGGGATTTGATGTGATGTGGTTTGTGGTCAGGAAAATTAGTTCAAAATTGCAAGCTTAAATAGTTTGTTTTAGGAACTGCTCAATTAACTTTACTTTTTAACAGGTCCCTTATATTAAAAAAAAAAAGTTTTTCAAAAGTATGTCATGTTGGGTCTTAAAAGTAGTGAAATTCTATAAAAAATTTCAAAACAAAAAAATCATATTATACTACAATTATTATTTTAGATTTAATTGCATAAAAACTATTGTTTTTTAAATAGAAATAAAAAAGTGCATTTTTAAAAGTTTTTAATAAAAAAAACTTTTTTAAATAATTTTTTATAAAATGATTATTATTTTTGAAATTCATATTTTGCTTCATTTACGTACCAGGTTGACTTTTTTAAATATGAGGACCCCATTGAAAAGTAAAGTTAATTAAGCTGTTTCTAAGTGTTGGTATAATGCTTTGAAATTTTAAGGATTTCTTTTATTCATCAATTAACAACATTTAAACATCTAGCCACTTAACTATTAAAATTTTTTTTTTGAACTGGTCTACTATAGACCCTTTGTATATTTGGTTGTGAAAGCCTAAAGCATTTCCAAAAGACTCAAACTATTAAGATATGAAATATCTTCCATTTCAATCTTTAATTTGTACCAATTCTTGATATTTTAATTAGATGAATGAGAATCTTACTGAAACAGTTTTTACAATCCCAATTTTAATTTGTTGATTGAAATGATAAAGCGCAACGCTAAAGAGATTTATTTCAAGCTAATGTTCGGGAAACTCAAAAAACTGCATACTCAAGTTTATTGTGGTCATTTTGCAATTAGTTTTATAGCAGCAATCTCAGCTGAAAATCTGGTTTCCAAAAGCTTGCAAAGCAAGATCTTCCTCTTGTGGGACTGCAACTGAAAACAAAGCGGTCTTATTTATTTATTACAATAATCAATGAAGCTTATACATAAAAAGTTTAATATTGATGAAGGAAAGCAACACCAGGCTTCCATATGCTGATAATTGACATTGCTCCAGCCGAAATAGTATAACAAAAATAGTTTGAAAAGAGTTTACTGTAAGTACAAGAATTACACCCCATGCTAATTTATTCCAATGGTTTGCAACATGGTTTTTAAAAAAGTGCTGACATTCTTGGTACCCAGAACATCAAGAACTTATTATTGATTGATTATCATTATATTCCTAAGGTTATAGTTTTTAATGGTCTACAATTTTCTTTGTTCTGCCATTTTTTAGCATTACGTACAAATTTCAAATGATAAAGATGTTTTCAAAAGTGTAAACATCTTTATCATATGTTGAGTTTGCAGGCAGTATATGGAACAACCGTGAATAACAAATTTATAAAATGAGAAAACTTTAAATTTTATTTTAACAATTAGAAATCTTTTTTGCTATATATATTTTTTTTTTTTTTGCTATAAATATATAAGCAAGATTGAAAAATTTCAAAACTTATTCGCTAAGGGGAGGTCTGAGCTATCAATCATATGCATTTAGGGGTTGTCTAAAAATTATGCAATGCTAAATATAACTAATAAACAAAACAAAAAAGATCAAAAGTTTTTCCTCACAGAGTCTTTAATTAAGCCAAAAATAAAAATAGCCCTTCTAGTCCAGTGAAAATTGCTGTGCAAAAGAGTAAATGATCTCCTAATTCTATTTTTTAAATAAGTTTAGCGTTGAGTAATTTATGGACAATCCTTTAGCAGAATAACAAACCTAATTATAAACCTCTTATAAGTTCTAAGCATGCAGAAACGATGTGCATGTTAAATTTTTTTATCTTGAAGCAATTTTTTACAATTAATTATTTTACTAAAAAGAATTGAAGTAAATAAGGAATAGGTATAGAAATGTGGAATAGATAAGTTTAAAAATTTTAGGTTTAGTAAAGATTCGTATTCATAGTTAGGATATATATATATGTAAGGAATAAGTGTTGGAAAGGTCGGTGTGGAAGAGACTTACAAAGACCCACATTTTATGGGTCCGGTCAGCAAGTTAAATAATTAAGCTATATGTATATATACACACACATAAATATATATATATATACATATATATATATATATATATACATACATATATATATATATATATATATATATACATATATATATACATATATATATACATATATATATATATATATATACATACATATATATATATATATATATATATATATATATACATATATATATACATATATATATACATATATATATATATATATATATATATATATATATATATACATATATATATATATATATATATATATATATATATATATATATATATATATATATATATATATATATATATATATATATATATATATATATATATATATATATATATATATATATATATATATATATATATATATATATATATATAACCACAGATGTCCACTTTTTGAAAATTTTGAGTTTGAGATATTTTTATGATATTCTAGTACTAAGCCATTTTAATTTGAAAATTCATAATAAAAAAACTATGTTATAAGGTTCTATGGTCATTTTAAAAAAAGGGCAACTTTAAAACAACCACTGTTGTCCAATGTTTACTTGGTAAAAAAAGCAGTTGTCCAAGTTATTTATAACTAAACCAATGATAATAAAATAATAAGTCACATGACCAACATTATTCATTAAAAAAATATGGCGGCTAATCTAAACAACCCTACAGTCACAGAAAAACCTAAAAAAAAGGCAGTCAATGAAAGAAAAAGAGAGTTTACTCGAGATCTGAGATTAAAAAATCATGTTATTGGAATACTATGTAACTGTGTTAGTCTGAAGTGTTTTTAAGTTACAACAGAAGATGACAGAATAAATCTTATATTATATTTCAACAACTTGAAAACAAAGGATGAGCAGGATTTGTATATTTCTTTTCTTATTTCTGTTCATAGCATTAAGTGTCGACGAAGCAAAAATTTAATAATTGAACAATCTAAATTTCATAGCTATTCGTTTAAGTATCACCTGAACATTGTTAGAGATAAGATTTCTATAAAAATATGCGTGTGTATCTAAGCATTCATATCTATATTTGGTTTGACAGAAAATCTTGTAAGACAAATCAAAGAAGTTCTTATAGCCACAGGTATGTAAAAATAAATCATGATTTTTTCAATCATTAGGTCTACCTTGTAAAGACATGAGAGGACGTCATAAAAATAAAAAGCATGCTTTTTCTGTTGAAAACATTGATAGGATAGTGCAACATATCAAGTCATTTCAAGGACAATCTTCTCATAATGCAAGAACAAAATTTACCAGACTTTACCTTCCAGAAGACTTAAATATTTTTAAAATATACTGCATGTTTAAAGAAAAGTATCCTTTAGAAAAGTGTTTCTATGAAAGTTATCGTAAAATTTTAATTCAAAGTTTAACATTTCATTTGGATATCCTAGAAAGGACACCTGCTCATTTTGTGATTTAACAAAAAAAAAATAGTTGCAATAGATTTTCAAGTGCCTATTGACTGTTGCTGCTAATGATTTGTTAAGAAACAAAAATGCTTTGAATGGATGTCTTGAACTTCATCAGAAAAAAGCTGAAATGTTTTACCAAAGAAAAAAGAACTGCACATTTACAAGCTCAGCAAACTTTAGACTGTGCAGTCATCTGCTTTGATTTTCAAAAAAATCTGAAATGCCCAAACATTTCAACTCAAGATGCATACTACTCCAGGCAACTGTCATTTTACTCTTTTAACATTCACATACTTTCTACTCAAAAAGTATATTTTTATTGCTATGATGAAACTGTAGGCAACAAAGGCTCGGATAATGTATGTTCTATGCTTCATGATTTTTTTAATTGCCATTTGCCTGAAAATGTAAAGCATATCAAATTGTTTTGCGATTCCTGTGCAGGACAAAATAAAAACTGGACAGTTTTGCTTTTTTTTCATCATCTAGTTCATAAAATAGAAAGATTTAACAGCATAACAGTTTCATATCCTATTAGAGGTCATTCCTACATGGAATGTGACAGAAATATGGCTATTATTAATCAAAAGTTTCCAGCAAAAACACCAGAAGATTGGAGGAGTGTTTTCCAGCCATCTCGCAAAAAACCAGAGCCATTCAACATTATAAACATGACACAAGAAAAGTTTCTAAAGTTTACAGAGTTTTTAAAGCCAAGCTTTTTAGTTTTTTGTCCATTTAAGACACGTTCACTCAGAGAAGTTGAAATATCAAAGGCTAATTCTAACTTAATTATGTATAGGGAAAACTGGAGTGGTATATTTAGTTCTATGCGTGTTACATCCCATAGGTCTAGATCATGTTCTGGTTCAATGAGAGGGAAAATATTGACCCGATCTAAACATGTCTTTGAAGTGCCTGATAAGCCAAAACAACCATACATAGCCCCTTTGCCACTTTCTTGTGAAAAATTCAAAGACTTATTGAAGCTAAAAAAATTTGTAAGTGAACAAAATAAGTCTTTCTATGATAAGTTGCCAGTTGATAACCTACTTGTCCAGGAATCAGAACCAGAGCAAATCTCTGACTCAGAGTAAGAGAATGTAAAAAATAATAACTATTTAGAAAACGTATATCTATATATTTTTAGAAATATTTTGTTGAAAATAAAAATAACATTTATTTTTATTAAGGGTTTTTTCACAACAGGGTGTTTGTCTGGGTTATAGAATTTTAATGCACACATTAAAAATTAAAGGTAGAAATTTTTAGTTAAGGTAGGATATGTGATATACCCTTAGTAAGGTATAATTTTCTACCTTATAAGGTAGAAAATTATACCTTAATAAGGGTATATCACATATCCTACCCTAAGGTAGAAATTTCTACCTTTTTTTTTTAGTGTGCAAAGTGATGGATAACAGACAATATGGTAGATAAATGGGGTTTCGGAAACAATTTGTTGTATATATATATATATATATATATATATATATATATATATATATATATATATATATATATATATATAATATATATATATATATATGTATATATATATATATAAATATATATATATATATATAAATATATATATATATATGTGTATATATATATACAAGGGTTTAAATAAGCAATCCCAATAAAAAAAATTTTAGGTCTTCAAAATTTTAGTTTTTGCCAAGCCATTTACTTTGTTTTCAAGGAGCAAATTATTATAAGTTTGTGAATAAAAAACTTATAAAAAACAAAACAAAACAATAAATTTATGACTACAAAAGTAATAACACTCTTGTCACTAACTGCATTATAAAAGTAATAAAGCTACAACAGTGTTATTACTTTTATAAAGCACTTATAACTTTTAAAGTTCATTCTTTGTTCAAACAACATTAGTAATTCCAAACTTTAATTAAAGTTGAAAAGCATCTAGAAAAAATAAAGTGGATATTCAAATATTATT
>NC_088930.1:3002500-3007500 GCF_038396675.1 Hydra vulgaris | reverse complement strand
TATATATATATATATATATATATATATATATATATATATATATATATATATATATATATATATTGTCAAGATAAATAATAATAACTGTTTAGCAGTATTCACTACTGATGATTACATGAAACTTAAGTACTGCTAATCTTTATTTATCTAAATAATATTATTATGTATCTAAATAATATTATTAATATTAATATATATATAAATATGTGTATATATATATAATATATATATATATATCTTTAGTGTTGACATTGTGTATAAGAAGATATGCTATATTAGTAAGAAAACATCAATTAATACAAATTCAGTTTAAAATTAACTGTCGTCCCGCAGTTGAATGGCTTCTTTCTTGCTTACGTAAAAAATGTAAAAAATGGAGTCCAAAATTTTGTTTCCACAACTGCCTGTTATCTAAATTAATTACGCCATGTAAAGGTGAACATTGCAACCTCTGTATTTCAAGAGCTTCGCGCACTTTTCGATCAAATTTTTTTGTTTCAACTTTAATTGTTTTTACATTTTCCCACTTAATTTCTTTTGAGCAAAACTTATTATGTGTGGCTATTGCAGACTGATAATGTTTCCCCTCATTTAAACTTTTTAGATGTTGCTGAGTTTGAGTCCTAATTTGAAGTTTACTTTTGCCTACGTATTTCTTTGAGCATTTGCATTCAATCAAATAACTTCCGGGTTGACTATTATGTGGCAGTTTAGTTTTGTTTTTTGAGGTTAGTAATGTTCTTAAACTTGGATTTGATTTTGAAGACAACTCTATACCTAGCTTTCCAAAATATTTTCCTTAGTTTTGGGAATAGTGATGGTATCCATGGTAATGATACAGTAGGCAGGTTAAGAGAGTCTGATTTAATTTTTGTTGATTTTTAGGGACCGTTTATTTCCAATTAAGTTTGCAATCCATTTAAGTTAGCATATGTTGTACCCATTTTTCATTAAACATTTGAATAAGGAAATTAATCTCATCTTGTAAATATAAATTACTGCATATAGAATAAGCCCTGTGAACGTAACCTTTAAATATTGCATTTAGAATCTTAGAGTCATAATTTGAACAAAGTTTAATTTTGGATATTAGTAATGACTTTCTTTTCTGTAAACTTTAAACTCGTATTTTGTTGTTATTTATTATGGGTAAATCGAAGAAGTTTAGAGTTCTATTTTCGCTTTCAGTTTTGATCGTATATTGTATTGCAGGATGTTGTTTGTTTAAGATAACTAGGAATCGCTCTGCTTCTTGAGTGTTGGAAAATCTAGCATGACTATCGTCGACAAATCTTAGATAAGACTTTAGGTCAAGAGGAGGATTTACTGCCCATTGCAATTTTGAAAGCGTTTTGTTCATGATGTTGTAAAAATGATTTCTGCAAGTACGAAAATGAATAAAAGACCTTTTTGACCAGAATTCTCAAGCTAATGGGTTTTGCTATTCCACAGGAAATAACAACGGTGTAAACAAAGCTCTACGAGTTGTCTTGTCTTAGATTAGTAAGCTTAGTAAAAATATTGTAGGAATCATCTTTATTTAATTGGTCTATAAGAATTAAAGTGGCTTCCTTTAGTGGTATTGATGGATACAAATTTTTTTACATCTAATGAAACTTGAACCACGTTTTTGTCATTATAATTAAAGCAAATTTAACTCCCATGAATTTGCTTTACTAATAAAATCATAAGAATTTTTCAGATGTGTTTGGTTTTTGTTTAGGCAGGTGGTATATTCTTTACTAAGTAGTTCAAAATTCTATAATTTAGGAGTGCCGATAGTTGATATAACTATTTTCATAGGGTAGAATTTTTTAGTTTGTGAGCTTTAATGAGACCATACATGCAAGGTTGGATGGGATCACTTGGATATATACTATCATATTCCATTTTTGATGAAAAATGATTCTGCAAGTACGACCATGAATGATAGAAAACTTGAAAATAATGGTCCTTTAGGTCTTTCATTCATGGTCGTACTTGCAGAACCATTTTTACAACATCATGAACAAAACGCTTTGAAAATTGCAATGGCAGTAAATCCTCCTCTTGACATAAAAACCTATGTAAGATTTGTTGATGATAGTCACACTAGATTTTCCAACACTCAAGAAAGCAGAGCAATTCCTAATTATCTTAAACAAACAACATCCTGCAATACAATATATGTATTAAGAGAATTTGTATTAATTGATGTTTTTCTTACTATATATATATATATATATATATATATATATATATATATATATATATCTATATATATTATCTATATATTATTATCTATATATATATAATATATATATATATATAAATATTATATATATATAAAAATATATATATATATATTAATATATATATATATATATATATATATATATATATATATTATATATATACATATATATACATATATATTTTATAAAAAATTGCATTAGGTTTTGGTTATATATTATTTTAATTATTTTATAGTGATATTTTGGCTAACATAGTATAAGCCATTATCAAACTGAAAAAAACCGTTATACAAATTCATAAAATTTAAACGAAATTGATGTCATTGCAATTTAACAGACTTTGATTGTTAAGTTTAACAAAAAATCTTTTATTAGTTTCCTTGTAGTTTTTTCCTTTGATGTTCAAACTTTTAAGCTTTTTCTATGTTTCTTGAAATAAAAAAAGATTATTGTTTAAAAAAAATTAGTTCTTTGATGTTTATATCATTTTATATCTAGAATGCTAATTTCAACCAATACTTTTAACTCTTTTTTAAGGTTTTTTAGGGTTTACTTTTTTTTTTTTTTTGTGTTACAAAAAAATTGTTGAAAGGCTAATACGTTTACTATCACACTTTTACATACATAATTTACTTCAGATAATCTGTTGCTTGTTTTTGCTGTAAAGAAATATACATTTTGATGGTCTTTGTCATTAATTTTTTATTTGTAATAAATAAGTTTATTATTATTATTTTAATAATGTTGTTAATAGTTGTGATCAGTCATTTATTTGATTTTAGTCTTACGTCATTGTGAATCTGCAGGATAAAATCAATTTTTTGTTTTCATTTATCAAAAGTCATTTAAAAACAAAATGCATTGTTTTTATGTCAAGTTGCAAGCAGGTATTTGATTTCAATATATATTATTTATAGTCAAGTTTTTTTTAAAATATAAAATTAAAATAAAAATCTTTTTTTTAAAAACTAATAATGCATACCAATAATCTTGGTATATAAAGTAGAGTGCTCAATATTTTAAAAGAGCAGACCAATAATGAAGCAATGAAACACATATAAAATAAAATAAAATTTGAACTTTGACTATCTTATAGCCTGCTTCTACATCAACTGAGGGTTTTGTCTTAGGGAGGAATTGTTTTTTTTTTCTTTTTTTTTTTTTTCTATCAAGTCAGCATTTTTATCTAAATCGAAAAGTATTTAAACCATGTATGTATATATATATATATATATATATATATATATATATATATATATATATATATATATATATATATATATATATATATATATATATATATATATATATATATATATATATATTTATTATATATATATATATATATATTTATAAGTTTATATTTAGTTATAAATTTATAGCATATTCTTGATATATTTGACATGCTGATATATCCTGATAACATTCCCAAAATCCTAATTTATTGATCCTGCCTATGGACCCTTTATCCATAGCTAGTTTTCGAGGTTGGTAAGTAAATTTCCTAGAGTGGCTTTAGTTTAGGTGCCTTAATTAAGTGGTTTAATAAATTGACAAAACAAAAAAAAAAACAAGTGTATGAGTTTTATTATTATTTTTTTTTTTTTTAAGTTTTGAGTTATTTTTTATTTTTATTTTTTTTTTATGTTTGCTTGAGTACTTAAAAAATTAACATGTTTTATTATTAACAATATTGATATTAAATTGTTAGCAACATTTGCATTAAATTGAAATTTTATTGTTTAAAAATATATAATTGCATTACACTCACTTGTATGTATTTTTATTGGTTGATAAAAAAACATATTTTTAACGAACTAAATTAAGCAAAGCAAAAGAAAGTTTCTTTATTTTGCTTTGTCATATTATATATACTAAGAAGGTTTAATATACAGGAAGCGGTGTCACGTGACTTTTTTGAAGCCAGTTTTTAAACGGCCGCCATCTTGGTGAACCCAAAACATTTCACGGAACTTAAGATTTTACTAAAAAATTTATCAAAAGATTTCACCAAATGATTGAATTATTCATCAGTTTATGTTTGGCAGCTTATACCATCTTATAAAGAATTATTTGCTAACTGATTGCCTTTTTCAGTTTATTCTAATAACATTTGGAATACTGAAATAGACATTCAGATAGCTGTATTTCAACATGATACTAAAAGATATTGTCAAGATCATATAAAGGATTCTTGAGAAAATAAAACCAAGTGTTTGTGAGTTTTTATCCTATATTTAAACAATTAAAACACATAAAAGATTGTTGCTTAAACTTACAGCTTATGGGATATCTGGTCTAGAATACACTTATTTAAGCATTTTTAAAAGAAAGAAAACAAAGAGTTGTGATAGGCGAAAATGTATCCTCTTGGGCAGAAATTACCAGTGGTGTGCTACAAGGGTCAGTAATTGGGCCACTCTTGTTTGTACTATTTAAAAACGATTTGCCTGAAACTCTAAAAAATCTAACCAAGCTGTATGCAGATGACACCAAAATTTTGAATGAAATGCTTTCCAGTGCATCAACTCTTTCTTTGCAATCAGATCTTGATTTAGCTTTTAAGTGGACTCAAGACTGGCTTGTAAAATTTAGCATTTCAAAATGTATGGTCATGCACTTTGGCCGGCATAACAAAAAATCACCCCTTTATATCAATGATCAAAAGTTAAACATAACAGAATCTGAAAGTGATCTTGGAGTAATCTTCTCAAGCAATCTGAAATGGAAAAATCATGTTATAAAATGCGTAGGCAAAGCCAACCA
>NC_088930.1:2897500-2997500 GCF_038396675.1 Hydra vulgaris | reverse complement strand
TCCAATTTTTCTTGCTATTTTTCGTATAGAAAGTGCTGGTGAGATTTCTGAGCCACGATATAAATAAATTTGTATTTTTTCAGCACCTGTCAAATACTTTTGTTTTAGGCATTTCGTAAAATGCAATAAAAATGATACTGGCAGAGCAAAAGATCAAATTACACTAAAATTTATCAATTTATTTATGTAGAAGTGATTAAAAATCAATAATTACCGTTATTAACCTGATTGCGTCTATAGATATATTCCAATTAAAAAATGTGCTTTTGTATATCAAACATACTCTCATGTTATTAAAGACACATAGAAAAAATCATTTTGTGGTTTTTATTAGGCCACAACACAACAATTATTTTGATAATAACTTGCATGCATATCAGTTGACAATACATAGAAAAAAATTAAGATAGAGAGAAAAAAATTGATGCGTCTAAACGAATATGCCTCAGTGTATATATATATATATCAGGGATGCGGAGTCCCAAAAAGGACTCCGGATTTAAAAGTCACAAAAAGATTACTTTATCCAAGTTTTTGGTATCCAGGAACCCTAAAAATATAAATGACTTTATAGACTACTAATAAGAAAAAAATTAAGACTTTTAGGTTAGAGGAACAATCATTTTTTGAACCCAGAGTCCTTAGGTATAATGGCAGCAAGGACTCCAAGACTCCGGGCTTAAAAACAATAAATTTCAAGTCATTAAATCTCATGAACTTTTTTCTTAAAGCAGATCATAAGTCAACAATCATGTTTAGAGCTTCTGGACACTACAGACTTGGAAAAAGTAGAGATATAAAGCCGGAGTCCTTTTGGGACTCCGCATCTCTGATATATAAATATATATAATATATATATATATATATATATATATATATATATATATATATATATATATATATATATGTATATATATATATATATCTGATCACAGTTTGATCTCTCTAAAACTAATATCTTATTCTTCTTTATCACCTGAATCCCCCTATTATCGAACCTCTTACAACTACAGTAGTTTCACTGGCAACTTCTTCCCTGATTTTCTTCGTGATGGCCCTTGGGTAGAAATCTTTCGTCTTCCTGTTCGAGAATGTGCTTCTTACATAACTTCGTGGATTCAGGCTGGCATGGAATCTTTCATTCCCTCTCGACGATTCCAGGTCAACCCTCACTCTCCTCCATGGTTTTCTTCACACTGTGCTGCTGCGATTGCCAATCAAAACCGTTACTTCCATATTTATCAGCAAAACAATTCTCCAGAAAACAGACGTCTGTTTATTACTGCTAGAAATAATTGTAAAAAGGTTTTGTCTAATGCCAAAACACGCTATTCTCAGGTCATGAAATCTCGGATCATCTCTCTCTTAAAAATTAGGCTCTCGTGACTTCTGGAGAATCTTTAATAATATCAATAATAAGGGCAAATCTATAATTCCACCTCTCTTGTATGGTTCAGACTTTGTCACCTCACCTAAAGACAAAGCGGAATTGTTTGCTAAAAACTTTTTATCAATATCATCTCTTGATTCCACTAGTTGCGTTCTACTTAATATTGCCAACAAACAGGTTGATCCATTGCTTGACATTCATATCACTCCAGCATCTGTATCTAAAGTGATTTCCTGCCTAGACTCTTCTACAGCTTGTGGCCCGGACAACATACCTGTTATTGTCATGCAGAAAGTTTTCTCCGGAGCTGTCGTCTATACTCTCAAAACTATTCAACAAGTGCTTATCAGAGTCTTGCTTTCCAGCCTGCTGGAAAGCGGCATCTGTTATCCCTATCTTCAAAAATTCTGGAGAGCGATCTGATTCGTCTAACTACCGTCCCATTAGTCTTCTTCCTATCATAAGCAAGGTTTTGAGTCTTTAATTAACAAACACTTAATTTCTCATCTTGAATCTAATAACTTACTTTCTGACCATCCATATGGATTTCGATCTTCTCGTTCTACAGCTGATTTGCTAACAGTAATAACTGACAGGTTTTATTGTGCATTAGATAAAGGTGGAGAGGTTAAGGCCATCGCTCTCGACATTTCAAAAGCTTTTGATAAAGTTTGGCATGCTGGTCTTCTCCATAAGCTTTCTTCTTATGGTGTATCCGGCAACATCATCGAATCCTTCCTTTCCAATTGTAGCATAAAAGTTGTCCTCGATGGACAACACTCTTCTTCTTATTCTGTAACTTCAGGGGTTCCTCAAGGTTCTATCCTTGGCCCTATACTCTTTTTAATCTACACTAACGATCTTCCAGATATTCTCTCATTTAAGGTGGCATTGTTTGCTGATGACACTACCATTTATTCTTGGCGTGATAAAAAACCAACACCCTCTGACTGCTTGGAGGGGGCATTTGAGCTTGAAAATGATCTTACTTCTGCTACAGCATGGGGCTCACAGTGGCTGGTTAACTTTAATTCAGATAAAATTCAATTTTTTTCAGCCAATCTTTATCGCAATAATTTAGATCTTCCTATATTTATGAATGGTGATGTACTCGATGAGTCACCTACTCTTCATCTTCTAGGATTAACTCTTACTTCCAATCTTTCTTGGAAACCATATATCAAATCAGTTGCAAAATTAGCATCTGCTAAGGTTGCATCTCTTTATCGAGCTCGTCACTTTCTTACTTCGGATTCTATTCTCTATTCTTTATAATTCTCCAATCCGGCCTTGTATGGAATATTGTTGCCATATCTGGGGCGGATCCTCTAATGATGCTCTTTCTCTTTTAGACAAGGTGCAAAAACGCATTGTAAACATAGTTGGACCTGCTCTTCCAGCCAACCTCCAACCATTATCACATCGTCGTAATGTTGCGTCTCTTTCTCTTTTCTACAAATACTATGGGCACTGCTCTAAAGAGCTAGCATCTCTTGTGCCATCTACTAAAATTCATTCTTGTGTTACTCGTCATTCAATTAAGTGTCATCCTTTTTCTGTGACTGTTCCTAAGTGCTCCAAAAACTCTTATTCGTCTAGTTTTTTTCCTCGAACATCAGCTCTTTGGAATTCGCTTCCTTCATTTTGCTTTCCTACTCATATAATTTGCAATCTTTTAAGTCGTCTGTCAATCGTTATCTTGCTCTACAATCTTCATCTTTTCTCTTTCAGTAACTTCCAACTTTAATTAATGGCTGCTTGCAGCCTTGTTGAAAGCGAAGATGTTTAATATATATATATATATATATATATATATATATATATATATATATATATATATATATATATATATATTTAGAAAGTTATTAAGTATAAAGAAATGTTTTCAAGTTCTTAGATATTGGTTTACTAGCTCTAAATATTTTCACTTCAGTTGCGATTTTTACAAACACGTTATCCTTTAACTTAAAGTTACTTTTTTCTGTTTAGATACTAATTAAAATTAAATAGCCCACTCGCTAAACATCATCAACGATATTGTGAAGCAGTTTCTTTTCCTCTTCATAAAGTATTTTTAGTTGATTTCTATCTTTTTAGTTAATTTCTATCTAGTTAATTTAATTTCTATAGGTACACAATGATTTAATTATTTGATTGTTCATCTTACTAGGAAGAATTGTTTCAAATATGTTAAAATTTTCAACATAAAATTGTTATTAAAAAAATTACCTTTTTTTTTTAATAAAATAATTTAGCTTAAATAATATTAAAGCTAGTGTTAGTTTTATTAGAATCTTGTTAGACTTTTCCTGGCCGGAGGCTATTTTTATATTGGAGACGTTTTTATGTGCCACACCGGGAAAAATGACTAAAAAAAAGTCTTCTTGACTATTTCGGGGCCCCTAACATTGCGGGGCTCGGGACTATAGCCCTCTTTAACCCCAACCCTCCTTACTCCAGCACTGGAAATAAGACACGAGTATATAAATAAAAATTATATTAAATTCTTTAAGAAATATAAAAACATCTGTTTCCTTATTAAGCAATCATAAAATGTTACTTAATATAAAAAATGTCGCTTAATTTTATAAAAAAATTATAAAAGAGCGATGTTTCAAAAAATATATGTTCTAAACGTAATTTATTTTGCTTTAAGTTTTTTCGCGTTAAAAGTTATTTTCTTTTTCTAGTTTATTTTTTTTTGTAATTATCTCTCATCCGTCCAATTAATCTTTTTTGTGCTTTTTTTGTTTGTTTTTTGAAATGTTCTTAAAATGACTAAGAAATCTGGCCAGCTTTTTGCAACTAAACATTATTCCCATGGTCAGTTATCGAAAGCGATTGCTCCTGCTTCCCGACCAAGCCTGATACAACAGAGTCTCCTGTTTATTAAACCTCTTTAATATATACCATATTATATACCATATAAAGAGAGCTTACAGAGCAGACCAGCATGTTAGAATTTACAGAGCAGACTGAGCATGACAGACTAGCACGTTAGAATTCAACTTTGATAAGTCAAGAGCAATAGCCCTTTCCTCACTGCTTCCATCTAATGCATGATAGAACTTAGCTGATCACTAGCTGAAGGAGAGTTTTAAAGTCCAAAGCAACAAGAAGCCGCAGAAGCAGGAGTGATTAAAATGTTTAATCCTTATGTTTCTCTAGGATGACAAAAAAAGCGTAGTCATTGAATCAAGTAATGAATTAAGTGAAAAGTCTTTAAAATTTTATAAGAAACAACATCAAAAAGAGTCCATGAAAATAATGCAGTGCAGAGTTTTTTTTGAGAAAAACTATAAAGGATAAAGATCGAGTAATGATGTAATAAAAAGCACATAAAAGAATATTCAGAATGTCGAATCTGATTCATGACCAATAGGTGAAGTTGTATTTAAGTATATGAAGAGGCCAATGATATTATTGGAGTCTTTGTGTATTAAAGGGTAATCACCAAATTAAAAAAATAAAAAACACCAAAATTTAAATTAGTTTTACAAAAAACAAGTAAATAAGGTGAATTTTGATTCAACAAGTGTTACTTCAATAACCATGAATATTTGAAAAAGATAAATTGAAACAATTTGGTAATAATGATTTTCAGAAAACCATTCTCATTGAAAAATGAAACAGAAGTATTTGCGTAGCCATTACCAATAAGTTAATAGCAAAAAATGAATAAATTTAAGAAGACTCAGTGTTCATCATTGAAAGCAGGAAACAATGTAAACAGATTTTGATAAGCCCAATGTTAAACCTGCCCAAAAATTTTTGAGACTCAAGACATCTCTAGTCTTTACTCAAGCAAGTATCCCAAGGCATAGGTGTTTTGATTCAGAGTTAACTTTTCCTGGTCTTTGCCTAGAAATGCAAGTCCTACAAGACAGCTATCTACTATAGCATATTTATGTAAGCATTTTCTCACTTATTTTGCTTATCTAAATCGGTATGGCTTTTTTAGAAAAAGAAGAAAAAAACAAAGAATAGTGAATGATTGCTGTCCCATGCCAAACCCTTAGTCGATGTAGCAGCACTGTGCTGCTAGTCAGGCTATTTGTCAGTTGATGTACTGAAGCCCCCGGCATCAGGCTATTTCAGTATGATATCACACTGCTCACCTAAATCAGCAGTATTTTATATATATATATATATATATATATATATATATATATATATATATATATATATATATATATATATATATTGCCTGACGATACCAGATGACCAAATTTTGTGAAGGGCGACGAAAAAATATTTCTTTGATGCAGTCAAGTCGCTCATATCATATTAGCTATTGTGGTGTTTACTCTGAAAATATTAAGTCATTTAACTGCTACTGTAGTATTTTTTAAAAATTTAATTGTTTTATTAAAAAAAATTAATTTTAAAAGACTTAAAAAATCAAATATGATTTAAATTTAGATTTAGTTTTGAAGAATGTAAAACGTTGAATGTAAAACGTTGAATGTAAAGTTTAGTTTCAAATGAATGTAAAATTGTTTTGTAATTTTTATTAAAGAAGTTTTTTTTAATCGTCTGCTAACTAATTTGTCACATAAAATATAAGTCATCATTATAGTTTACCATAGATTATTATAAGCGAAAGGAAAACTTTTTTTCTTATAAAAACGGAGAAGTGCTTTTGTTCACAAGAATTCTTTTCACAAAAGTCAATTCAATATCTTGTAAAAATCTTTTGATATAATATGTTTACAAATATCTTATTGGTTACTGATAAAATCTATCTATAATTTGTTTATAATCTTTATTAAAAATACTACATTAAATGTGTAAAAATTAAAATAAATAAATTGTTATAAACAAACAAAAGATTATGTTAAGTATAAGATTGTTTTAAGAAATAAATTATAAAGAATTATAATCTCTTTCAAATACCAAATTTAGATTCTATTAATAATTTTTGTTAAATTAGTTTAAATAAATTTTAAAATTAAAATTTAAAAGTTATTTTAAATTTTAATTTTAAAAATTAAAATTTGAAATAGTTTTTTTAAAGTTAAATTTGCTTACAATGCGATATTTTAAAATTCTTTCAAAATATCAATAGTTTTTAAGCTCCTGATACAATTAATAATTACAACACATTAAAAGCAAAGGATTTTAAAGTATTTGTAAATTGTTTTTTTATATTTGTCAATACTTTGTGTTGTATAAAAAGGGGCATATTTTTTTATAAATCAAGTGTCCTAATTTATGTAAAAACCTAAAGGTGTATAAATCAGCATGTGTTTTATCTGAAAATAGAAAAGTGAATGTTATCAATAGTTTACAATATTACTTTTATTTCTAGTCTGCTAATTATTTCTAGTCTGTTATTACAGGAAGTCACAAATGTCTTAACTACTGTAAATTTTCACACATTTGTGGAATATGCTGACACTATTATAAAAAGATTTCTTTAGAATTGATTACTTCTGCTTTTTAAAAAAAGTATTTTTTAAAAGGGGTGATTTAATGTAACTATTATTTGAGTTCACTTATTTTTATAGTTTTTTAGGAGAAACTTATTTTCGTGCCTGCATGTAGAAATCATTTCAATTGGTCTCAAGACCTACATCTCTGATATATATATATATATATATATATATATATATATATATATATATATATATATATATATATATATATATATATATATATATATATATATCAGAGATATAGGTCTTGAGACCGAAGTTCTGGTCTCAAGACTGATATTTAACTGTCTTGGAGCATTGGTCTTGAAGCCTAAAGTCTTGGTCTTAGTCTTGGTCTTATTCTTGGTCTTGAAAGCCTAGAGTATTGGTCTTGATCTTGGTCTCGGACCTCTACACCCTTTTACTTTTTTGATTCTTAAAGAAAAATGCAAACTCAATGAATGGATCTAGTTATAGGGCATCCAATACTGGTATACCGAAAACCGGTATCCCAGTTTACCGGCATCCCGGTTTACCAACCATTTTTCTATTACCGATGCTGAGTTCTCAATACCGGTATATACCGGTATTTCAATTATTTTTTTCATTGCACAGAAATTGTTCAATTAGACTTTGTGCTTGTTTTGACACAGACATTTTTAGAGAGTTATAAGCATAAAAATATCACAGAAAAAAGCTTTGATTATAAAAATGGATAACAAAAAAATTTTTCACTTTGTTTTTTGTAACTTTGTTGTGTTGTGCTTCATTTTATTTGTTTTATATATATTTGCAAATATAACAACAACAAATAAAGACAAAGAATAAATTTAAAAAGAATAAATGTTTAACACATGTATTCATAGGCAAGATAAAAAAACCTAAAAACATCTCTAATATAAAGACATAATTACATCTCTATTACAGATTTAGTTATGTTTTTTTATTCATATAATATAGAGATCTTATATTTTTTTTCATGTTTTAAATCTCGTCTGATATTTGATACTTCGTAATCAATGGTTTACACATGCTTAAAATAACGACTTCTCAAAATAGAAAACAATTTTGGAAGTAATGACTTAAAGGCTTGTTTAAGCACGCTTTTTAAGACTGCTTGGGAATTGCGATTGCGAAATGATGCGTATATATATGTGTAGCTTATATTGTTTTTGTTTATGATTCGCAGTCAGTTTAAAGTATAACACATTTAGCGAAATAAAATATATGAAAAGTTTATATAATTCAATATGTAATTCATATAATTATATTAAATTCATATAAGTTCATATATCTTTATCTTCATTTTTATAAATTTTTAATATTTATTTATTTTGTATTTCAATATTATTTTTCATATTTTGCAAATTATAGTATTCAAAAATGTGCTGCCATGGCTGATAAACCAAAAGTATTTGAAGATTTTAAATAAAGGACTTCAGGACAAAAACTCTGTGTGGAATTACTTTTTGCGCGAAAAGTCTGGAGCTGCAGCAAAATGTAAAAAATGTGCTAGAGAAATGAAGACCTGTGGTGGCTCGACTAGTGGACTCCATACACATTTAAGGACTTCTCACCAAATAAATTTATTGAAACATTATTAAGTTGAAGTTTCAACTTCGCCATCTACTGCTGGTGTTTCGACTACGCCTGATTTGCAACTTGTTAGGCCCAGAAATAAAATTACAACTTTTTATACGAAAAACAAAGGCGAAGATACACTGCCAAATGTTTTAGCTAAAATGACGGCCACCGATGGCTTGCCATTCAGAGTTTTTATAACATCTAATGAGCTAAAAAATCGCTGGTAGCTCAAGGTTTTGATGTGCCAAAATCATCTGAATCGATTTGCCAAATAGTTATGAAATATGCTACTAAAATTTGAAATTCAATAATAGAAGAATTATCTGAACTTTAACGTCAAGGAAATCGATTTGATCTTACATTTGACGAGTGGACTTCGGTAAAAAATAGACGTTATTTGAACATTAATGTTCATTCTCAAAATAGGTTTTGGAATTTGGGTTTAGCAAAAGTTAATGGACATTTTCCAGCAGAAATGTGTGTTAAGTTAATTGATAACATACTGAAAGAACACAACTTAAAAATTGATCGCGATGTTGTATGTATTACCACAAATGGTGCTTTGGTTATGAAGAAAGTAGGCCGATTAATGTCCATCGACCAACAACTTTGTCTAACCCATGGAATCCATTTGGCTGTGGTTGACGTCTTGTATAAAATAACAGTTGTGGAATTGACAGATAATTATTTTGAATCTGATGAAGATAGTGCTGGTGAGATTTCCGATGAATATAATGAAGACCGTTTAGACGGACTAAAGATTTTTCAGAGTTCGCCAAATTCAAATGAACTCTAAATAATTTGGCTCCATTGATAAGCAAAGTTAGAAAAGTTGTAAAGCTGTTCAGACGATCACCAACAAAAAATGAAACCCTTCAAGTTTATGTAAAAACTGAACAGGGTAATAACCTGTCATTAATATTAGATAATAAGACCAGATGGTGAGCTTACTTTTTATGCTAGAGCGTTTTTATAAACTAAAAAATTCTATTCAAAAAGCCCTGATTGACTTAAACTCGAGTATTAATTTTATGGAATCTGAATTAGAATTATTATTATCAACAGTTTCTATGTTGTTACCAGTGAAATTGGCTGTAGAGGTTTTATGTCGGAGAGACGCTAATCTACTATTAGCTGATGCTACCCTGGCATTTATGCTGCAAAATTTAGGCGTAGGACCATTAAGTAACAATATGAAGACCTCCTTAATTAAAAGAATAAAAGAAAGACACACAAATTTATCTTATCTCATACAATATCTTCATAAAGGAGATCAAGCCCAAAATAATTTTGGTTTAGATATCATATTTGATCGGCTAAACTGGTTTGGTAAATTTAATTGTGGTATCTTATCCAGCAGCTCTCATCCGTACAAACTGAAACTACAGCATTCCATACAGAAACAGATAATGACGAAGATACCATAATGTGCAAAGACGAACCTTTAAAGGAGCAGCTAGACATCGCCATAAATAATGAAATGAAAATGAAAACAGTACCAAAAACAAAGCGAAATATTAACAATTTGACTAAAATGGTACGAAAAGAAATTCTTCATATTTGAGGAAGACGGTACACGTGGTACCAACTTGATGTTGGTCTACGATTATATTTTAACTATTCCCCCAAGGAGCGTAGAAGCTGAACAGGCTTTCTCTTTATCGGGAATGTTATGTACAAAAATTTGATCATCTTTAAATGACGAAACTTTAAATAATTTATGTTTTTTGCGGGCCTATTTTAATAGTAAATAACTTTTTTATGTTTTTTGTTTCAAATTAATTAATTGTATATATTATTTTAACTTAAAATAAAGTTTTGGAACCGTTTATTATTGGTTTGGGTTTTACTTATTTATTTTTTTAAATTGTACGGTATTAATACCGGTATTTCGGTTTTCACTTAACCTAATACCGAAAAACCGGTATTCCATTTTTGGGCCGGTATTGGATGCCCTAATTAGTTATTAATAACAAACCGTCGATCGCCGCAACTTCCTGCTCTCAGTGAGAGTTTGTCACGTTGGTTTGACACGGTTCTAACTGAAATCTTTTAATTTTTTTTTTAATGTTTAATTAAAATTATTTGTATTATTTTTTTTTTATTGACGTATAAAAATGCATAAATAAATAAAAAATAAGTATGTAAATATTTTTATTTAGGCACAGATAGAACCTATTTACCCTTTACATGTGTGAGCATGAGTTTTATTGTGTTTGATATATATATATATATATATATATATATATATATATATATATATATATATATATATATATATATATACACACACACACATATATATATATATATTAGGGTGGTTCAAAAAACAACTTTTTTTAAAATAGTCTGCTCCACTTAACTAAATGTGTTCTATATAATACAAAAACACTAGGTTTAAAATTTTTTTGAATAAAAAATATTTTTAGGGGCGCCTAAAGACCCTTAAAATTTTGACAGGTCCTAATATTTTGAAAAAAAAAGTTTTGCTAAAGTATGTCAACCTGGTACTCAAAAGAAGCAAAATTGTATAAAAACTTTAAAAATAATAATCAGTTTACATAAAAATATTTTTTTCAGATATTATGGCCTAAAAACTATTGTTTTTAAGATTAAAATAAAAAAAGTCAATATTTTTAAGTTTTTTTTAAATAATTTTTTTACATGTAGAATGTTATAGTATATCTATAGAGACTTTGTTTCTCATGTAATGAGGGACAAAGTCTCTATAGATATCTATAAGATGGTGAGTACTTTCTTATAGATATATCTATAAAATGGTGAGTAGTTTCACCTATAAACAGGAGTTACACCTTGCACATAAAAATTTATAGACCACAATCGATTTGAACTCTAGATAAACTTGATCTTTTAAGAGAAGAATTTAGAAATACTAATTTAATATTTAAAGAAAGGTAATATCTTTTAGCAATTGATTTCAGTCTTTTTTAGTTGAATCAGATATTTTTCCCAAAAATGGGAACTCTGAAATAATAGGTTCCTTTGATTTTTTTGTTGTGGTGGAGTATTTGCATTAGTCTTGTTTAAATAGGTATTATATATTTTTGAAATTAGCCAAGATAGATACATGTTTTTTTGAAATACTTTAAAGAGGAGTCGTCAGAGTGAAACCCAAGTTTAGTACTAATAATTTTAAACTATCGATTAAACATTTGATTAGACTAACTCTGTACAAAAATAGAATGAAACTATAAAAATTAGTGTGAAGACTTAGGTTTTTTTTAATAAAAATGGTAGTGGTAACTGAAGAATTGATATTGTGTAGAGTTACATCTAAAAGATATTTATGAATTTACTTCTTGTTCCATAGTAAAGGAAGTAGAGTTGTGTCTACTATTTATATATCTAAGAAAAAGATGTGCGTCATTTTCTGACTGGAAAGCAGCACAAATGTCATCAACGTATCTTTTGTAGAATACAAGTTTTATACCATTTAAATTTTTAATCCATTTATTTTCAAAATGACCCATGAACATATTGGCAATAACAGTTGCTAGAAGAGAACCTGTTGCTACACCATCCATTTGATCATAAGTTTGTCCTTTTAAAAAAATTGTTTCTTTTGCAAAGAAACTGCAACATTGCAAAGTGGTGAATTAAAATAGTTTTTTAATCATTTTTAGTATTTTTAATGCTTTTATTATGGAGCAAAATTAAATTAACTGCTATTTCAATGGTTTCTTGAAGCGGAACATTGATATATTAGCTGGTTACATCCTATAATACTAAAAAATATTTGTGGAGATCGACTTATTTCTTTAACAAAGGAAAATGAATCTTGTACAAAATTTAGTGTTTATTAATGGAGATAATAAATCTCTAAGAAATTCAGTGAGTTGGTAATTATAAATTCCAGATGATACAATGGGTCTAAGTTTATTGTAGTCTCAGAAGAATTTAATTTATGCATCTTTGGAAGTCCATACAAGCAGGATGGGATCCAGATAAGTTTAATTATATTTAGACCATATTGAAAAACCTTTTGCTTTTAGTTTCCTTAAAACATTTTGAAATTGAAAATTTATTTATGGTAACATCTTTCTTGAGTTGTTAGAATTTTGTTTTATCGTTAATAATTTAAATACTATTTATGTATATACTATCTATGTAAATACTATTTATGTATATTTTTTTTATTTAATATGATGATGTTACCGTTATCAGGTTTTAAAATAATAATATCTAGATAACTAGAAAATTTTTTCAGTATTCCATGTTTTTCAGAGTTTTCTGAGGACGTTAATTATAAGTATAAGAATTTGCTAGATGGGAAAGCTCTGCTTTAAGTTTCCCTGAATCTTCAATATTTTCTAATTTTATTTGAAGAAGACAGTTAATTTGTTATTGGTGGGATTGAAAACTGCAAACCATTTTTAAGGATGTCTAATTTATCATCAGAGAGTTTATAAGAGTAACGAATAGTTACGATATTTAAAACATTAAAAAGATTTGTATGACCAGTTGTTAATTGTTTTAACTTCTTTTTGTATATTTTATCCTTTTCTTTTTGTGTTATATTTTAAAGCTTTAGTTAAAATAAACCAATCCAACGATGAAAGATTTGCTTTTAAGTAATCTTGTAAAAGATTAATTTTTTTACATAAATGCAATTTTTCTTTGTTGCACTTTTGCAACATACTTCTTAGTAATCTTTTTCTTATAAAACAAGAATCAAATTTTAAAACGCCAGGTAAATTAAATGTAAAAAATTTAAAAACTCCAAAACTTAGATAAAACTCTAAAAGTTCTGCAATTATTTAAAACGCAAAGTCTAAAATAATTTATTTAACTTATGGTTCAACTTTTCAAATCTTCTGAAATTTCACTTAAGTGCAATGTCATTTATAATATATTCAAAATTTCTTTTAAGCACCAAAAATGTAAATGTTTTCATAATCAATACAAACTTTTTAATTAGTAAAACCATTTTATTAATAAAAAACTGTTTCAACTAACACTAATCATCATCAGTTAAAAAAAAATATTTAAAATTTATATATATTGCAGGAATTGTGTTAATATTTTCATTATGAATGCTCAATACAGCGTGTTATATAATTAGTAGAGCAAATAATATAGTGAAAACTAAATAATTATTAAAATATATTTCAATTACATAAATGCAAAGTTTCACGCAATAGCGATCATAAGATGTAGCAACAACAAAAATTATATACAAAAAATGCTATGGAGTGTCCGCTTTGAAGACATTAAAGTTCTTTATTAGAAATTTATTTTCATGGTGGTATTTTGATGCAAGCTCGGTTTGTTTGTTAAGCAAATTTAATGGTGATGTAATAATGTGGTATTTTTCTGTCAAGCATAAATTGCAAAATTTACCACCAGGATTGAATGGCTCCACTTGATCGAGAATATTCCATTTTAATATAGGTTCTATAGCTTTATTTTTGCATTCCCACACAATTTTCGAAAGTTCAGTGGAGTTGGCCTTACTTTCATAAACAAAGGAATTTTTATATTAACATGTAACATAAAAACGAGAGAGAATTGAAACGAGAGAGATTTTAAAATAAGAAAAAACAAAGAATAATGAAAAAAAGATTGCCTTCACAACCCAAACCCTTAATCAATGTAGTAACACTTTCTTGCATGTTCTACCTAGATAGTCAGTAAATCTAATGAATAAAACTGCGCTTAGAAATAATAATTTTATGTATAAATTATTTTATGAAACAAAGTTTAATCAGTTTTTATTGTATGTTCGTGGACCATATTTCTGCAATATAATTGTTTTGTCTAATTCTGGTATATCTGTAATACCTTTTCCATTCTCAAATATAAACTAAAAAATTTCATCATTTTTTCTATAGACTTTTCATTTAAAACTTTTTTATAATTGTAAAATGTATATTATATAGTGTAGTAATGCATCTATATTATTTTTTAATATATTGGGTTATATATTATAAGTTCGTTTTTTTGTTAAATTATATTATAAGTTCGTTTTTTTGTAGCACACAATAAAATATGTGCTGTGTATGGTAGCGATGCATTAACAGAACACACTTGTCAAAATTGGTTTGAAAAGTTTCTTTCTGGAGATTTTTTAGTTCAAGATGTATCGAATAGTAGTAGACCAACTAAGATTAGTGAGTACAAAGTAAAAGCTTTGATTGATGCTGATCAACATTCGTGTTTATTACATGCAGTTTGTGAATTTGCTGAAAAGCTAAATACATCTAAAATAACTGTTGACAATCATTTGAGAAAGCTTAGATAGGTGAAAAAACCCTGGTGTTTTGGTTTAAAATGAACTCTGAGAGAATCATTTAACACAACGCATCAACATATTCAATATGCTTTTAAAATGGAATCAAAATAATTCATTATTAAAGAGAATGATAACTAACGATGGAAAATGAATTTTATACTCTAATATTCATTGTAAAAGATTATGGTCCAAACCTAGTAAGCCATCTCAATCAACATCAAAAGCTTCATCAAAGAAAGACTATGGTATCAGTTTGGTGGGATTAGTAAGGAAATTGTGTATTTTGAGCTTCTGCCACCTACAAACCAATCAACTCTGTATCAAAACTGTATACTGTGAATAACTAACAAAATTAAATCAGTCCTTGCAACAAAAATGTCTAGAAATAGTAAATTGTAAGGTTGTTGTGTTTTGCCATGATAATGACAGGTGTTGTGTTTCAATATGGTAGCAACCACATCTTTAACTACTCACCAAAAACTATTGGAAATCTGCTATTGCATGACCTCACCCACCTTACAGCCCTGATTGCACCATTAGAGTATCATCTGCTTATTACAAAATTCTTGAACTGAAAAAATATTTACATCAGATGAACAATTTAAATTATACTTCAAAGAATTTTTTTTTGCTATAAAAGGTCAGAAGTTGTATCAGGCATCATGAAATTACCGGAAACTTGTAATAGAATGAAATGGAAAGTATATTTGATATTAAAGTTACTTTTTGTAAAAGAAAAATTGTTTTCAATTTAGTAGTAAATTATATTAGTATTTCAATTTAGTAAAAAACTGAAAGGATTTTTTGGGTAACTCAATACTGATGATAAGATCAGTACAATCATCTTTCAAAAGAACATTTTTTTTTCAGAAGCCTTGTTTGTATTTTTGAAAGTACGTAACTTACTACAACAACAAATCTAAACAAAAAAAAAAAATAACACTTGATAGTCTGTTTGACATATCCCACACAGACATTCATTGCTAAAACATTATGGTAATAATAAGTTACCTGTCGAGTGGGAACTCCTACATGTCCCATGATAGTTTCCTCATGTGGGCCTAATGATTGATGTAGATCTTGCTAAAAAAGAGTAACAATATTACATCACGCTGCAGCATAATGAAAAAGAGAAAGTTGGAATAGTTTCATATTAAGATACAGCAACTTAAAACTTTGAATCTCACTCAACCAATAATGATGATAACGAAGTTGATGATGGTGCTGAATTTTTTTAGATATTACTTAAGCAGATAAAGGAGGAAAAACTTTGCTGTAAAAAGGATTTTTGTAAAAAGGATCTGGATTAGTCCAAGATTCGACCAAGGTCAGTAATAAATTTGAGAATCAGTTAAACTTGATTTTTTTTTTGTTGAGTTTTTTTAAAAACTCACCCTGCATACAATTGCAATTGTATGCAGCATTTCCTCCTAAATTGCAAGATACTTCAAAAATTGCTGATGGAACCAATCTAGTGCAATGTTTTTCCTTGTTTTTTCCAATGTTGATTCTAGTTGACAAGTGGTCATTAAAAGCATTCATTGTTTTACTTGTTATACAATATACAATAGCTGCTAATAGCAATAATAGATACAATAGCTGTAAATATTGCGTATGTAATGGAGATGCAATTCTAATTGAAAAATAAGTTGGTTATCTCCAACTGAGTTAACTTCTGACTTTAATGTAACACTATATTAAAAAGCTCTTCAAAATGACTGTTCGATATCTGTGTGTTTTTACAAATCACCAAGAGTTCAGTTGTTTAAAAGGTTCAAAGAAGAACTTCATAGTTTTAACCAGAATATAAAAAAAACATAGTGTGGACTTCTGATCAAAGTAGTTATTTACTTCAACAACCATTTAAAAAATTGGAATTCTTGGGAAAAATACCAGTTCTATTTATTATGCATAATGGGTTTCAAAAGCCATATGCATGATAAAATATAAAATAATAAGTTTCCATAACCTATCAATAACTTTGTAACAACTGAAAGACTACACAACATGAGAATTAGAGAAGAGATATCAAACAAAGACTCAAAGAATAAAACAATCAAACAACTTCTTTAAAAAAAGAATATCTTATGATTGACACACCTTGACACAAGGTTTGTTAAATTCAGTTATTCAAATTTAGGGAACTAATAAAATAGTACTATATAAACATTATTGAAAAACACATATTATTCATATCATTAACATTGAAACATTGACATTTTTTAAAACAATCTTAAAAAAAATCGTTTTGCTTTCTAAAAGATGTTATAAATTGAAATTTTACAAGATTTCTGTTTCAACTCAATGAGTTACATCATATGTATATAATTTATATACTATATACTCCATACCCTTTAAATCAAGTTAAACATTCTCATAATTTTTGAGTAATTTTTAAATACTTGGTTTCAATGTAGAAAGTGGTTAGATAAAAATGAGGGAAAATCATATTTTTATTTTATCATTAAAAAAATATAAATTTTAAAATATTAATTGCTCATTAATTTTTCTTTATGACAGGTAAAGTTTATATATGAAGTTCTACGCAAAATTCGACCTGGTGTTCCATTAATGGCATTATATGGAAAACAAAAGCAATTAAAGCGAGTTGGTGTTTATTCTAAGTTTTGTCAATCAAAGGCTGCCATTCTTTTTGCAACAGACATAGCTGCCAGAGGTTTAGGTAAAAGGTTATTTAGTTGATTTTTTAAATAAATAAATAGTTGACTGCTTAATTAAAAGAATGTTGTGGTGTTGTTTTTATTTTAAGGCATAAAAAAATATATATTACTTAAATACATGTTTGGTGTGAAGTTTGCATTTAAAACTTTATCAAAAAGTTTAGTTTAACATGTAATGGTGATAAGATAAATAGATGTAATTTATGGAGAGGCGTGTTTAAACCATTTTCCATTTCAAAACTTTTCCATACAATGGTTATTCAAGTCTTACTAAATGTAAAATAAGAAAACCAAAAAATAATAAAATAAAGTAAATAATTATAATAAATAATAATAATAAAAGCATTTTCAATTTTAACAAATAAAATAAAACCAATCAACTCTCTGTATAATAGAAAGTGATTAACTTTTAGTTATAGGGTCAGGATTTACAAATGCCCCATAGTTTTTGTGTTTGCAAAACTAGAGCATTGTTTTGATTTATAAAAAACTATATCGTTATATTTAATACAAAAAATTATTTGGTTTCAAATCTTTCTTCTTTTTTTTTGGTACACATAAATTGTCTCAAAAGTTCTCTCTTTCTGACATAGACAAGATCATTAGGAATTTTATTCCAATTTTTAAATTTTATAATGAAATTTGACAAACAGAAACAAGTTTAGTTCTGTTTGTCAAACTAGCAAATTTTTATAAGCTTTTATCTCTGTTTAAAGTCTGTTTTAATCAAATTTTCGATGGTTTTGGGATTGGTTCCAAATTCTTTTGCAATTGATCTTCTTAATCAAGCTTTATTGTTTCTAATTCGTTCATTAATGACCTTTTTAAATTTTCTTAGTACAAATTAATCTTTTTCTCAGTTTTCAAAAATGTTTTAAAGTACAATATACCAACTTGAATATCAGTTTCAGTTGTTGTGAGTTTTCTTTTTTTAAAGACCAATGATCTCTTTTCTCATGGTTTTTAACTCTAGTTTACTGTTCTCAATGTTTTGAAAAAATATTTTGCGTTTCTGACAGTTCTTTATAAATACAATCGTTAGATATGCAAAAATAGTTTGATTGAAATAGAGATTTATGAATAACAGTTCTCTAAAATTAAGTGTAAATGTAAATCCCCACCCTGTATATTAAATATATATAAATAAAATTAAGTGTAAATGTAAATCCCCACCCTGTATATTAAATATATATAAATAAAATTAAGTGTAAATGTAAATCCCCACCCTGTATATTAAATATATATAAATAAAATTAAGTGTAAATGTATATCCCCACCCAGTATATTGAATATATAAGTAAATAAAATTAAGAGTAAATGTCATAATGTAAATATATATAAATAAATAACAGAGTAAAATCATTACAATCAAATACTTAAAATTTTAAAATAAAAAATTAAATGAATATGTTGGTTGGTTTTTATTGATTTCATATTAATATAAACTTAATGCTTATTATTTTTTTAATATTTAGTTATTTATACTTTTAGATTTTTTTTTGTTTTATAAGTGTATTTAAAAATTTGAAAACTGCTAATAATTTTTTTTTGCTAGGTTTTGAATTGCAACTTAAATTTTATGTTTTTTAGCTTCTTTTTTAACTAATTTTAACCTTTTTGCTTTCTCTCTATTACTGAAATATCATTCATAACAAGTTTTCTAATGTTTTTGTTGTTTTTGATTAACTAGCAATATGTTACATAATATGCTAATAACTATATGTTAATATATAATATGTTTTAAGTAAAACAAAAATTGCAATTTTTATCTTGATTTTTAAATTTTTTTTAAAGGCAAGACTTGTTTTAGTGAGTTGGGTGCTGCAATTTTGATTCTCAATTGCCATAATATTCAGTTGATGAAATGGTTGACCATCACATTAGAATGGTTGACCATCATATTTAGATAGAATGGTTAATTTAAGTCTTTAATTTTTGATTTACTTTTATTTTTTCATTCCAGGTAGTTTTTCTTGTTTATTCCATGGTTTTACTTAAAGTTATACTTTTTGAATTTTCTTTAAAGTTATATTCAAACATTTCATTCGTAGTGATTTCCATAAACATTAAAAGTTTTTTTGTTTTTTTTTTACTAAATTTTGTTTGAGATGCTAGACATTGCTGGCTGTCGTTAAAATTGTTAATCTTTTGTTTAGTTTTTTTTATTGTGTTTACAATCTCATAGGAGCATTATTAAATATCACAGTATGATTGCTTTAATATAAGCAGTAGATTTTGAAATCAAACATCATTTTACTTAGATTTAACATCAAGAATCGTTTTTAAAACAGTTTTTCGTTTATTTTAGATTTTCCATCTGTTAACTGGGTAATTCAAGTTGACTGTCCGGAATCAGTAGATACATATATTCATCGAGTTGGAAGAACAGCTCGGTAAGAAAATGTTAAGCTAAGAAATTTTTTTTTTAATTAAAAAGTTTTTTTTTCTGAGTAATGGAATATACTAACTCTATAAAATTTAGATTTATACATTCCATAAGAAATATTTTCTTTTAATTGTTTTTTAATCTTTTTTTTTTTTTTTTAATGTTTAAATGTGACAACAATTATTATTTTTAAAAATGTTTTTAAGAAATAACATCTTAATCCAGCAACAATGTAACAAAAGCATCTAAAGTATACAGAATCTCTAAGCAACAAATGTAACCATAATATTAAAGCATGACTAACCTAAATATCTTATGTCAATCTAGTTCATATGATAAAATCTTAAAACTGTTATTATTTTGTTAGTATAAGCATCCAACTATAGATAATCCATGTTAGATTATCTACAGGTGAGAAAACCTATTTTGGCAAAAAACAGTTGTTGTTTTTGTTCTTTTTAAAACAAATATCTAGATATAGTTGTAAGATACTAAGACTATAGATGGTCCTTATTTTATATATATTTATATATATATATATATAATATATATATAATTTATATGTATATATATATAATATATATGTATATATATATATATATATATATATGTATATATATATATATGAGCATTTCCAAAAAATCACGCCACAGAAACTCGTATATGTTTTGTCTATTATTTTCATAATAATAAAACTGGTGATCTTCAATTTGCTTTCATTTAATTCTAACCTACATAAATATTTTGTAAACAAAAAATGGTATTAATAATGTTAACAAAGAATAAATTAAGTTTGAAACGGAATCATGCACAGAACAGAAAAACTCAAATTTTAGTTACTAGATAAATAAACTTTAATTCCTAAAAAAATATAAGTTTTAGCGTTATATATATATTTTTTAAATGATATTTTAAACATTAGTAAATCTTTCCAGAAAGTTAAAGGATTGCACTATGTATCATAGAGTCACAGCAATCGTTTAAATGCAGTTCATGAATGATCACACACGGAAGTCACGCACAGATGTTGCGAATTTGTTAATTTCATGTAGATATTTTTAAGAAAATAAATTGCTTGTGAGTATTTTAAGTGAAATATTATACTTCTACGACTCATATTTAGTATATTTTCAATGAGAAATGGCAGTTATCAATTATTTCTAGCTAAAGTATAGCGATTTGAAAATTGTTGTTTATTTTCAAACAGTAGCAATACTATTTCGCAAAAAAAATAAAATGATCAAAACTTGTATATTTAATTTATTCAGGTGGTCTAAAATATGATAAAAATATTTTTTGTTATAAATGTTTTTTAAGAAAGTCATAATAGTTGCATATTGCTGTTAGTCTCAGCTTTTAATCGCTAAAACACAGAAAAATAAAAAATCACCCGCAGAAATGAAAATCCCCATATATATATATAATATTATATATATATATATATATATATATATATATACATATATATATATATATATATATATATATATATATATATATATATATATATATATATATAATATATAATATATATATATATATATATATTGTCAAGATAAATAATAATAACTGTTTAGCAGTATTCACTACTGATGATTACATGAAACTTAAGTACTGCTAATCTTTATTTATCTAAATAATATTATTATGTATCTAAATAATATTATTAATATTAATATATATATAAATATGTGTATATATATATAAATATATATATATATATCTTTAGTGTTGACATTGTGTATAAGAAGATATGCTATATTAGTAAGAAAACATCAATTAATACAAATTCAGTTTAAAATTAACTGTCGTCCGCAGTTGAATGGCTTCTTTCTTGCTTACGTAAAAATGTAAAAAATGGAGTCCAAAATTTAGTTTCCACAACTGCCTGTTATCTAAATTAATTACGCCATGTAAAGGTGAACATTGCAACCTCTGTATTTCAAGAGCTTCGCGCACTTTTCGATCAAATTTTTTTGTTTCAACTTTAATTGTTTTTACATTTTCCCACTTAATTTCTTTTGAGCAAAACTTATTATGGGTGGCTATTGCAGACTGATAATGTTTCCCCTCATTTAAACTTTTTAGATGTTGCTGAGTTTGAGTCCTAATTTGAAGTTTACTTTTGCCTACGTATTTCTTTGAGCATTTGCATTCAATCAAATAACTTCCGGGTTGACTATTATGTGGCAGTTTAGTTTTGTTTTTTGAGGTTAGTAATGTTCTTAAACTTGGATTTGATTTGAAGACAACTCTATACCTAGCTTTCCAAAATATTTTCCTTAGTTTTGGGAATAGTGATGGTATCCATGGTAATGATACAGTAGGCAGGTTAAGAGAGTCTGATTTAATTTTGTTGATTTTTAGGGACCGTTTATTTCCAATTAAGTTTGCAATCCATTTAAGTTAGCATATGTTGTACCCATTTTTCATTAAACATTTGAATAAGGAAATTAATCTCATCTTGTAAATATAAATTACTGCATATAGAATAAGCCCTGTGAACGTAACCTTTAAATATTGCATTTAGAATCTTAGAGTCATAATTTGAACAAAGTTTAATTTGGATATTAGTAATGACTTTCTTTCTGTAAACTTTAAACTCGTATTTTGTTGTTATTTATTATGGGTAAATCGAAGAAGTTTAGAGTTCTATTTTCGCTTTCAGTTTTGATCGTATATTGTATTGCAGGATGTTGTTTGTTTAAGATAACTAGGAATCGCTCTGCTTCTTGAGTGTTGGAAAATCTAGCATGACTATCGTCGACAAATCTTAGATAAGACTTTAGGTCAAGAGGAGGATTTACTGCCATTGCAATTTTGAAAGCGTTTTGTTCATGATGTTGTAAAAATGATTCTGCAAGTACGAAAATGAATAAAAGACCTTTTTGACCAGAATTCTCAAGCTAATGGGTTTTGCTATTCCACAGGAAATAACAACGGTGTAAACAAAGCTCTACGAGTTGTCTTGTCTTAGATATAGTAAGCTTAGTAAAATATTTGTAGGAATCATCTTTATTTAATTGGTCTATAAGAATTAAAGTGGCTTCCTTTAGTGGTATTGATGGATACAAATTTTTTACATCTAATGAAACTTGAACCACGTTTTTGTCTTTATAATTAAAGCAAATTTAACTCCCATGAATTTGCTTTACTAATAAAATCATAAGAATTTTTCAGATGTGTTTGGTTTTTGTTTAGGCAGGTGGTATATTCTTTACTAAGTAGTTCAAAATTCTATAATTAGGAGTGCCGATAGTTGATATAACTATTTTCATAGGGTAGAATTTTTTAGTTTGTGAGCTTTAATGAGACCATACATGCAAGGTTGGATGGGATCACTTGGATATATACTATCATATTCCATTTTTGATGAAAAATGATTCTGCAAGTACGACCATGAATGATAGAAAACTTGAAAATAATGGTCCTTTAGGTCTTTCATTCATGGTCGTACTTGCAGAACCATTTTTACAACATCATGAACAAAACGCTTTGAAAATTGCAATGGCAGTAAATCCTCCTCTTGACATAAAAACCTATGTAAGATTTGTTGATGATAGTCACACTAGATTTTCCAACACTCAAGAAGCAGAGCAATTCCTAATTATCTTAAACAAACAACATCCTGCAATACAATATATGTATTAAGAGAATTTGTATTAATTGATGTTTTCTTACTATATATATATATATATATATATATATATATATATATATATATATATATATATATATATATATATATATATATATATATATATATATATATATATATATAAATATATATATATATATAAATAAATATATATATATGTATATATATATATATATATATATATATATATATATATATATATATATATATATATATATATACATATATATACATATATATTTTATAAAAAATTGCATTAGGTTTGGTTATATATTATTTTAATTATTTTATAGTGATATTTTGGCTAACATAGTATAAGCCATTATCAAACTGAAAAAACCGTTATACAAATTCATAAAATTTAAACGAAATTGATGTCATTGCAATTTAACAGACTTTGATTGTTAAGTTTAACAAAAAATGGTCTCCAATGGCGTGTAATCACTAAATTACCATTGTAGCAATGGTAATTTAGTGATGACAGGCCATTAAAGACCATTTTTTCAGTTTAATAATGGCGATTGCTCTGCGCAAGTGAAACACACCTGTAAATGGCCTCGCAGGAGCAACAAACAGGGTTTGCTAGTTTTGTTACAAGAGTAAAAAGTTGTGCTCGTGTGAAGAACTTGTGAGGGAGAAAATGATAAGTTGATTTTAAAGAAAATATTTTTAGTAAGATTATTTTGCATTTTTTTTAATTTCCAGTTGAACTCTATCATATTATCCGCTTAATCATACCCTAGTTAAGTCAAACCATTTGCCAACTAGTACAGTTTTTTAGGGTCCATTTGACAAAAAACTTGGCTTAAATAAAACTTTTACTTTGAATTACATTAAAATCTATATAATCAAAACTTGCAACACTTCAATGAAAATTCCGAACTTAAATATTAAATACCTAGCGCAATACTTATAAATATCTAGCATAATATTTATAAATATCTTATAAATAAATATCTAGCGTAAAAAATTTATCAAACTAAAACTTCACTTATAGCTTCAATTTCATACAGGTTTGATGACATTCTATTAATTAATGACTATCATACTTAAAATTTAGAAACATCAAAATGTTGAAATATCAAATATTTTTTATCAAGTAAAAGTTAATAAACTAAATATTTTCACTGATATCTTCGAATCGGCTAAGCTTATACTAAAGTCTATTTATTAAAAAAGTTAATGATAAACAAAACTAGTTAAACTTGTTATATATAATAATAAATGAAATGTAATGTAAATAATAGATAAATATAATGATAAATGAAAATATAATGATAAACAAAACTAGTTAAACTTAAATCTATTGAAAAAGTTAATGATAAACATAACAAAAGTACTACTTCATGTCCTGCTGCCTTGTAGGATGCGTCTTTTTAGGCAAAGGCTAGGGAATGCCAACTCCGACTTAAAATATCCCTTGCCTTGGGGCTCTTAGTTAAGTAAAGGCTAAAGATGGTGTCTTGATAAAAATACTCATCTTGGGCAGATGTTAAACACATCTGGCTACTGTCTTGTAAAAATGCCCGCATAGGTAAAGACTTAAGTGGTAAACAGATTCTATCTGTTGACCAGCCTTGCACCTTTTCTTCATATATCAGGCTGGCGCAGATGCATTTTTAATTAATCGCTTCCAGTTTAGGATGTTGAATGATGGATCTTCTTAACTCAATGCATGGGTTTTGCTTGTTTCTCTGTTTTTATGACTAGGCAACTCATTCTTCTATTATCTCCTAATTAGGGTGCAGCTCTGAAACTTAGTTTTATGGTTCTGAGGCCAGAAGGTAGTCAGGTTTCCCGAACTCTGTGGTAGCTCTCAGAGAGGCTGATTCCATCAACAGCTAAAAAAATATCAAAGTATTAACAGTCCAATGTTGCGCATGGATGGTGCCCCTGTTTGTACTTTCGGTGTGCATTGCGGAGGCCACATTTGGAGCCCTTTGTTACGGCTTAGGGTTTATTAATAGTAATAAGGCAGTTGGTTGGACTACTAAACGGTGTTCTCAGTACTATCTATGTTTTGAGTCAAGTTCTTCAACAAATTTAAAAATGAATAAAGTACCAAAAACTATAAAACACAAAAAACCATCATCATCACCAAGTTCTCTAAACCTATTATTCACTAATATTTGTGGTCTTCGAAATAACTTTCCTTCTGTTGAGTCTTATCTCTTGCAAAGATCACAAGACCAACTTGCTCTTTGTGAGACTAATTTGGGTTCAGCTGTCTCATCTTGCGATCTCAGTATTGATGGTTACCTTCCTTTAATTTGTAAAGACTCCAATAGTTACATGCTTGGCCTGGGCATTTACATTTGTAAGAATTCACCCATTTCTCGTGAAACTAGGTTTGAATCCACAGACTATTCTTTCATGTGCTTTCGTTTAGCACTACTTCATTCTATCGTCTTTCTCTTTGTTCTATATCGCTCTCCTTCATCTCAAGTTCAGGTCAAGCCTCACTCTTCTCCATGGTTTTCCTCACATTATGCTGCCGCAATTGCCAATCGAAACTGTTACTTCCATAATAATCAGCAAATCAATTCTCCAGAAAATAGACGTCTGTTTATAACTGCTAGAAACCATTGTAAAAAGGTTTTGTCTAACGCCAAAGCCCGCTATTCTCAGGTCACGAAATCTCCTACTTCATAACAAAAATTAGGCTCTCGTGACATCTGGAGAATCTTTAATAGTATCAGTAGTATAGGCAAATCTGTAACTCCGCCTCTCTTCTATGGTTCAGACTTTGTCACCTCTCCTAAAGATAAAGCTGAATTGTTTGTTAAGAACTTTTCATCAAGATCATCTCTGGATTCCATTTGTTGCATTCTACCTGATATAGCCGTCAAACAGGTTGATCCATTGCTTGACATTTCTATCACTCCAGCTTCTGTATCTAAAGTGATTTCCTGCTTAGACTCTTCTACAGCTTGTGGTCCGGACAATATACCTGTTATAGTCTTGCAGAAGTGTTCTCTGGAGCTGTTACCTATACCTTCAAAACTATTCAAAAAGGGCTTATCAGAGTCTTGTTTTTCAGCCTGATGAAAAGCAGCACCTGTGATCCCTACTATCTAAAAATCTGGTGAGTGATCTGATTCGTCGAACTACTGTCCCATTCGTCTTCTTCCTATCATAAGCAAGGTTTTTGAATCTTTAATTCACAAACACTTAACCTCTTGAATCTTATAGCTTACTTTCTGATCATCAATACGGATTTTGATCTTCTTGTTGATTTGTTCGATCGTATTGTTGATTTGATCGATTGTCTCACTGATTTGTTAATAATAATAGATAATTAACAATAATATATAATAGATAAATAGATATAATAGATAAATAGATAATAGTTAATAATAATAGATAATTAAAAATAGATAATAGGTAATAATAATAGATAATTAACAGATATAATAGATAAATAGATAATAGTTAATAATAATAGATAATTAAAAATAGATAATAGTTAATAATAATAGATAATTAACAGATATTATAAACAAATAGATAAATAGATAATAGATATAATAGAATAATAGATAAATAACAGGTAGGTTTTATCATGCACTAGATTAAGGTGGATAGATTAAGGAAATCGCTCTTGACATTTCTAAAGCTTTTGATAAAGTTTGGCATGCTGGTCTTCTCCATAAGCTTTCTTCTTACGCTGTATCTGTAACATCTTTAAGATTATTGAATCCTTCCTTTCTAATCATAGTATAAAAGTTGTCCTCAATGGACAGCACTCTTCTTCATATTCTGTAACCTCAGGGAATCCTCAATCAAGGTCTATCCTTGTAAAATAATCAAGGTTCTATCTTTGGCCCTATACTCTTTTCAATTTACATTAAAAACCATATATCAAATCCATTGCATAATTAGCATCTGCTAAGGTTGCATATCTTTATCGAGCTTGACATATTCTTACTCCGGATTCTATTCTCTATCTCTATAAATCTCAAATCCGGCCTTGTATGGAGTACTGTTACCATATCTGGGGCGGATCTTCTAATGATGCCCTTTCTCTTTTAGACAAGGTGCAAAAATGCATTGTAAACATAGTTTGACCTGCTCTTGCAAACCAACCTCCAACCATTATCACATTGTTGTAATGTTGCTTCTCTTTCCCTTTGTACCAACTTGTAACATAGCACATAATAATACATAAGAGTTATAATAAGTTGAGAACAGGAAACTTCAAAATATGGAACAATTTAAAATGGATCATATTTGCCTACAGTACATGACATATGACAAAACTTTGTATGACAAAACATCTAAGCAAGAAGCAATTGTTCAGTTTACATTCAAATGTTTTCTAGCAATATTCGCATGTTAAATGTGAAGCCCAAGATTTGTCTTGGTCCCCAACCGACACACCAAAGTATGCCTTGTAGGCCTCGCATGTTATACAACTTTTTCACTCTTGTATTTATGATTTATCCGCACACTTAGCAGAATGAATCAGCTGGATGAAAACAACCTCTTGATGCCATATCAAATAAGTGATTTCTCTTCAACTACGAATAGCTATTCTTTCAATATGCAATAACGCGAATTGGAATCTTGGTTTGAAACACCTGTGCTTTTATACGGTTACCTTTGGAACATTCAAGAACATTCTATAAAGTTCTGAGAGTTTCTCGAAAGTTCTGGAAATTTCTTGAATGTTCTAGAGTGTTTAGGAGAATTGTAGAAACATCTGGACAACTCTAGCAATTCAGGAATATTATAGGAGGAAGCTCGGCATTGAAAGTAAATTGAGAATTTTCTCGAAAACACACGATTTTCCAAACTTCATTGTCCTGGTCACAAAAGTAAATTTTTTCTGGAATAACAGCGATTTCCTTTCTGTTTTAGACCTAACGGGTTAGGAAAACACCCATGTATACATTGAAGAAGATAAGTGCAAGAAAATAAGTGCAAATTGGAAACATTAACTCCTGAATTAGCAATAATACTTGCCACTATTGCAGTATGCTGCCTCACTGGAAGTCCCTCACCTATTGCTATGAGAACTGTTTTCTTTAAAATATTTTTAGGTAAAAGAACAGAGGAAGATTGTTTAAACCTGTTTCATACTCGTAGTCAGAACTTATTAATCATTATGACTATGAATTATCTTTTAGGCTCAGTTATATAAACTATTAAATGCTAAATTAAATTAAATAATAAATAATCCATCATAAAAAACATATTGTAGCAAGTATAATGTGGAAAGTGATAAAATAATAAAATGCAGAAAGTGATGGTAAACAACTTTATTAAATATTGATTTCTTTTACCAATAATTGTCTCAACCAATAGTTGGCCATTAGTCAATAAAAAGTAACTATTATTTAATTATCAAAATTAATTTAGTTACTCAAAACTTATTTAGTATAGTAATAAAAATTTAATAAAATATTTAGAAACATTAAATTAAAAAAATCAGATTATAAACCTAATTTTCCTTATTAAATTTATCTACTAATGACGACATTAGGGTGGGCTTAGAAACAATAACTTTAAAAAACCGCATTTCATTACTTCTAAATGTATTCTACATAATAAAATAATACTGGAAATAAAAAAATTTTGAATAAAAAATATTTAAAGAGTTGCCCCCAAGTCCCTTAAACATTTAAAAGGTCCCTAATATTTTTAAAAAAAAAGGTTTATTAAAAGTATTAAAATGGGGTCAGCAATTTATTGCGTGTTAAGCTATTGGAGGACAGCATCAGGTTGGCAAAAAAAATTTGGCACAAAAGGGTTATCATAAAATATAGAAACGAGATCAGCGATTTTTTGCTGACTTCAAACACTTTAGGGTCGGCATTTAGGTCTGCATTGCTGAATGCTGACCCTAATTCCGATGGTTGTATTGATTGGAAAAAAATAATTCTTATGCCAACTAATACATCACTTTTAATTACTTTTGACTTTCGTCCAACATTTGCATGTTGTCAGAAAGTAAAAATCATTAATTTAGTTAATGATTTTTACTTTCTGACTTAACAAATTAATTCTGCTGGATCATCAGGAAGAGTTCTCTTCTCAGAAAGAGAGCTCTTCCTGATGATCCAGCAATGGTGAAACTTCAAGTAGAAGAAAAAAGTTAGATAAGTGTTTTTTACTAATTTATATATATATATATATACATACATACATACATACATACATACATACATACATACATACATACATACATACATACATACATACATACATACATACATACATACATACATACATACATACATACATACATACATACATACATACATACATACATACATACATACATACATACATACATACATACATAAGTATATATATATATATAAATATATATATATACTTATATATATATATATATATATATATATATATATATATATATATATATATAAATATATATACATACTTATAATATATATATATATATATATATATATATATATATATAAAATTAGAATTAGTCCAACGTAGAGCTACTAAACTTGTTCCACAATTGCGCAACTTGAAATACGAGAAACGATTAGCAAATCTGGGTCTCAGCACATTAGCTGAACGTAGAACAAGAGGAGATGTAATCCAATTTTTTAAAATTTATAAAAAACTAAATGTTGTTAACTGGCAACAGAAGACAAACCAAGCAAGTGCTCTATTATGTGATGGACCTGCAGGTCATCTTCGTGGTGCCAAGCATAAAATTGAACGAGAATTAACGAAAAACACTCAAAGACATAATTTCTTTATAAACCGAGTGGTGTCATCATGGAACACTTTGCCTGCTTCGGTAGTTGCTTCAAATTCAGTTAACGAGTTCAAAAACAATTACGACAAATGGAACCGTTCTCTCTCACGTCGGTCTACTATAGTCGGGTCACGTTAGTTACTCGACTCATAGAAGTCTAACTTCTATTGTAGAATTTTACTATAATAATAATAATAATAATAATATAAACAAAAAAGCTCCAAATAGCTGCTGGACTATTTTTTGGCACTTGTCTGGTAAAAAGCATCATCTACCAGTCATTTTGTCTAACTCATATTTTGTGTGCATCTATTTTATAAATATTTTGGATGTTCCAAAATTATTAGTAAACTCAGTAGAGTATATAAACTTTATTTTTATATACTCTACTGAGTTTACTGAGAAATAGAAATGAAGTTGAACACATAGTTATGTTATAAAGTATGTCACTTTTTGAGGTGATTCATTTTATAAAAGACTTTAAAGTGTTAAAATTTGTGAATCAAGCAGTCTATTTTTTTAAAATAAATAAAACCTTATTTAATATCCTTTGATAATGTAAATAAAATGGATTTACTGTAAACAATCTTTAGAAGTAATTTGTTGCTTAACATAATAAAACAATAAGAAAAAATTCTTTAAAAGCATCTTGCATAATATATAACTGTTTATTAAAAATTTTTAAAAAAGGCTTATATATTATGTACATTATAAAAAATTGTTTTCTTTTTGAATTTTAGTTTTTTAAAAGTTTCTTGAGGATTTTTTAATTTTTTTTATTTTAATCAAGTTTTTTTTAAACGTATTTTTTAAACAAAATAAGATGTGCCTAATCTTAAAAAAAGTAAATTTTTTGTTGGATTTTGTCGAACATATCAGCCAAACCCTAGTATTTGTCAGACAAATTGTCCGGAACAAAAAGGTGCGTTATATCTAGCCCAGCATTAATAATAATAAAAAAAATTTCTGTTTAATATGACACCAGCCATAATCACTTTAAACTTGTATTCATACAAGTTTAAAGTGATTATAATAAAGATTTAAAGTGATTATAATACATGTATTATAAAATTATTAATTACTATTAACAAAATTAAATTTACTTTTGAAAAAGAAAAACTCCTTCTTTCACGATTTTTGAATGGTAAAGATATTTTTGATATTGATCTCTTTTTTCTATTGTTCACATCAACACCAGCTAATTTTCCAATTTTTAATTTCTTCAAAAGATTTTTCAAGCTTTCCAGTCTCATGTGTGTTTCATTTCCATAATCTCTAAAAATTTCATTTATAAAAAACTGTGGTGTGAACACATTTTTAATGCATTTTTTCTTTATCAGCTGCAGAATGATGAATACATTGACGAAATTGGAATTAAATTTATCAAACTCAATATTTGCATTACTTGCAGCTTTTGAAACATCCTCATCATTAAAACACTAATAATAAAGTAGAAGAATTATTAAAACTTTCATCATCATCATCATCATCATCATCATCATCATCATCATCATCATCATCATCATCATCATCATCATCATCATCATCATCATCATCATCATCATCATCATCACCATCATCATCATTATCATCATCATGACCATTATCATTAGCATCATAATAATCACCATCAGCAGCATCAGCATAAACATCAGAAATACCATAATCAGGCAGATAACTTTAGGCTAGGTGAAATCGAGGGGTTTAACCTACCTCATAATAAAAGGAATAATAAAATAATAAAAAAGATAAAAATATTTATATTTATAAAATATAATCTTTTAATACCTTATTGAACATACAAAAGTCATAAAATGTCAATGATGATATTCATGCCCATATCATAAGGAAGGATGGAGGGGGGATGTTGCTGGGCGTGATCAACCCACTTTTTTCTAAATTCTCTTTATTTCACACAAGCTTTATTAAAAAATTTAGCAAGATTTCAAGTTGCTATTCTGAACTACTTTTCTCAAAAGCAACCCCACCTCCTTATAATTTTTATGGTAAAGGCCTGATATTAAACCATTATAGAATACAAAAACATATGAACTGAAAGGTTAAAGTATGACAGGTAATATCAAACCACATGAGAGATCTATTAAAAAAAGTTTTTCTTTTTCTCTCTTTCCTCATTGAATTTTTTTTTAATGTTTATATGAACATATATATATATATATATATATATATATATATATATATATATATATATATATATATATATATATATATATATATATATATATATATATATATATATATATATATATATATATATATATATATATACATATACATATATATATACATATATATATATATATATATATATATATATATATATATATATATATATATATATATATATATATATATATATATATATATATATTATCCAAAGGTGTTAAATAACATAATACTAACTAGAAGGTTCACTCTCATATAGCCTGGCTGAAATGAGGAGAGTAACTTTGTAAACAATACAAATAAAATAAAGAATAAATAAAAACAAACCCAAAGAAAAGCAAAAAATAGAATAAAATATATATAGATATATGAATATATCACTATAATACTAATGGAAAACTATTGTCTCAAATTAAGTGATTTTAAGAAGAAGAATTTAAGTTTTTCTTTTAGATTTTTTTTTATTTAGTTCACAGAAATGGAGAGTATTTAACTTACTTTGTAAGAAATTGCAGTCACTAAAGGTAGAGTTTTTGAAGGGAAAAATATATATATATATATTTGTATATATATTATATATGCATATACATATATATATATATATATATATATATATATATATATATATATATATATATATATATATATATATATATATATATATATATATATATATTTGTATATATATTATATATACATATATATATATATATATATATATATATATATATATATATATATATATATATATATATGTATATATATGTATATATACATATATATATATATATATATATATATATATATATATATATATATATTTATATATATATATATATATATATATATATATATATATATATATATATATATATATATATATATATATATATATGTATATTTTTTATATTATATATTAAATATTTTTATATTAACATATAAAAAATTTTGTTTTTGTATCAATGATTAGCTGTGAGTATTTATAAACACTCACAGCTAATCATAAATTGAATAGCTCATATTGGTATGCAAAATATATTTGATGATGCAATACCTTATAAATAAACATGAGGTGATAGGTTATTAATTAAATAGTTATCAATTTTATTCAGGGATGCGGAGTCCCAAAAGGACTCCGGCTTTATATCTCTACTTTTTCTAAGTCTGTAGTGTTCAGAAGCTCTAAACATGTTTGTTGACTTATTATCAGCTATAATAAAAAAAGTCATGAGATTTAATGACTTGAAACTTATTGTTTTTAAGCCCGGAGTCCTGGAGTCCCGGATTCCTTGCCACCATTATACCTAAGGACTGCGGACTTAAAAAATGATTGTTCCTCTAACCTAAAAGTCTAAATTTTTTTCATATTAGTAGTCCATAAACTTATTTATATTTTTCGAGCTCCTGGATACCAAAAACTAGGATAAAGTTATCTTTTTGTGACTTTCAAATCCGGAGTCCTTTTTGGGACTCCGCATCCCTGATTTTATATATACTGAGAGTTTTATGTCTCTTTTTTTTATGTACTGAGAAACTATGACATAATAGCCTAGAGTGGATATATCCACTCTAGTTGACTTCAATATTGATATTGAAGTCAACTAAAATAACTTTCTCTTCTACTTTTATCACCTTATATTTAAAACATAGACAAAAGTAATTCTGCAAAATAATCTTAACTACTGTCAATGGGGGTGACTATGAACATCAGTACCAAGTTAACTAAAAGGTGAAACAACACATACAATAGAGCTAAATTGTGTGTTATTTTGATCCAGTTGCATTAAATATAATATTTAGAACCTAATTTTAGGCTGCGCAAAACATTTACCTTTTTTGGCTTTTCTTTATCGCATATCAACAGCAAGAGTTACAATGTTCGGGTAGTTAGTTGACTTATCAAGCTATATCTTAAAAGTATCAAAACACTATAAAAGTTGATACACATCAAGTTCAGGTACATATGGTTCTAATGAATTCAAAATTAAGGGTGTGCCTTATCTGAAAACTATCATTTGCTCATTTAAAAATGACATTTTTTTAATCAAGAATTTAAGTTTTTTTTTTATTAATTTAAGGAACTATGCCTTGAAATTAAAAAAGAAAGGAAAATAGCCAAGGTTACAAAACAAAATTGGAGGGTACTACTTGATTCTTTGGACAGTTGACTTTTAGTTAAATATTGTGATAAAAGGAAAATAACAGACTTTATATTTAAAAATAATATGCCTAGTGTGGATTGAGTTCAGTCTTTCATTAAAAGACATTGTTTGACGAAAAGGGTTGCTAACAATGTAAAGCATAGTAGGGCTTTAGCCAATGAAGAAACCCTTAACTGTTATTTTAACAACTTTTACCAAGAGTTAAACGATATTTAAAAAACATTTATAATTATGACAAGACCAATATAACAGATAATTCAGAGTCCAAAGCTGTTATTGTTTGTCGTGGACATGGACACCATATTGAAAACAAACAGGAACATTCAAAGCAATTAACTAGTATAATGTTTGCTAGTAATGCTGTTGGAGAATTTTTGCCACCAATAGTTGTCTATAAAGCAAAGAATCTCTACCAGGGTTGGACTCATAGTGGACCATCTAGAACCGTATACGATATCACCACTAATGGGTGGTTTGATGGTAGAACATTTACCAAGTGGTTCATAAAGATATTCTTGCCTATTGCTGTTTAAAAAACTGAAACAACATTGCTGATTAATGATAATCTGGGTTCACATTTTTCTCCTGAAGTTATTGAAGCCACAATTTAACATGACATTAAGTTTATAACAATGCCACCTAATGCAACTTATCTCTGCCAACCACTAGATGTTACTGTATTTAGAGGATTAAAGCAGTCATGGAGAACTGTAATTTCAAAATGGAGAATAGAAAGTTGTATTAAAGAGGCCATTTCAAAAGAACACATGCCTACGCTTTTAAACAAATTAGTAAACACCTTGCAACCATAACCTTTTATTTCCGGATTTCGAGCAACAGGAATCTACCTTATGAACAAAACAGAGGCGATAAAACATCTTCTTAAAAAAAATAAAGACCCTCATGGTAAAGACACTGTTCTTAACAAATGGTAAAGACACTGTCCTTAACAAATCCGTTTTAGATATTTTAAAGAACAATCTAGGCTTAGGCACAAATCTTACTGCAAAACAAAAAAAACATGCAGTCCAAAGGTTGAACCAGGAAAAAGAGTTCTTTGTTTATGAGTCAATGCCATTACGTTCAACAGAGCAAAATAAAAAAGATAGTGATTGGTACTGTGTTTTCTGTAACAAAAAATTGGTGGAGTTAAGCAACGACATATGGATTCAATGCGACAAATGCAACAAATCTTATTACCTCCAGTATTGTGCCCTTTTCTATGAAAAAGATCAATATAATGACCTTGATATTGAAAAAATTGACTTTATATGCAGCATTGTGACCCATGTATGGACTTTGAGGATAGTGATGGCCTGTTTTTTGTAAGGCAGCTTTGTAAATGTTGTAGTATATAGTAATGTGTTAAAAAAACTAGGTTTTAAACTTAGTATGTAATTTTTTTCACATTAATTAATTTAAAATAAATGACTCTAAAACATATTAAAATACACTTTCTGTTATCTGTTTGATCTATAACAGTGTTCTTTCCCCTTACAATATGCTAGTCTATCCATATTCTAAGAAATAAAAACATTATGTCGTGTTCAAAGTCACCCCGAATCGGCTGTTCATTCTCACCCCGTTTTAAAAATACGAATATGCTCGTATAAAATAAGAAAATTAATGTATTTACTTTAGAATGTTTATCAGGCCTAGAAACAATTCAGGAAGCTGGATAGTATAATGTTCTGTTAAAAGAAAAAAAAGTAGCGATAAGACTAACTGTTTTGTTATGATGCAAAAATGTTTAAAAAGCGTTCATTGTCACCCCCGTTGACGGTACTACACTTCCGTTATCAAATTTGTTAACAAAAGCATTGAAAAAAAAAACAAGTTTTAACTACTATACAACAAATCTGCTAATGCGTTTTAATGAAAACTTACCTCTTTATTGTTAAGATATACCCCCAATGTTGAATTGATGTCTCGAAGTATATTTTTTATATAGTATTTATCAATCACATAAACGCCATACTTTTTTCTTAATTCCTTGTCATATGACGAAACATTTAAAACAACGGAACGGAATTTTTTGCACTCGACACTACTTTTTGATACTGAAGTTAATAAGTAAATGCAAGCGCTGAGAACTTCCATGAATTCTGGATTAGTCAAGTTTTGATTATAATAACTTTTATTAAAAAGCTGCATAAAATCTTCATACGTATAACACTATGAAAAAAGTTACTATATAAAAACTGAAAAAGCCAAAGTTTAAAAATAAAATTTTATACATACCAAGTTACAAAACTCAGACTTTTCATTTTCGCTGCAATTTCTAAAGTTGAGTTTGGTCAAAAGATTGCTGACATCTTTAGGAGTAAAAATGCCTTTTATATCAAGGGTTAAATCAATTGAAATCTCATTTATAAAGATTTCTAGCTCATTTTTTTGATTCTCAGGGTATTTAGCGTGTGTTGATACGATTAAAGCAATCCATATCCAAATGGCCATTTTCGAACGTAACTACAAAAAAATAAAAATAAGTAAAAATTGCGTAAGCTTTTGCACACGACCGCAAATCACTTGATTTGAATCATATTCAATAGCCAAATAACAACTTTGTAAAAGACAAATGTGTACTCAGTTAATTATGCAGTTAGCTTTGCATAAATTATTGAATATGTAAACTGGATTCTAATTATGCAATAAAACTACAAAAAGTATTTATCATTTTACTGTAATAAATTGCCTTGTTTACAATCATTTGTTATTACAAACTTGAATAAATAAATCATCATCATTTTATTGCAATTTTTGTTTAATCTGCAATGCATCAGTCATTGGGATCTTTTGAAGAGCAAATCTTTTTTTTTTTTTTTTTGTAGTTATTCTAGGTGCTCCCAGAAGCCCTTACGGTCTTATCACAGAACACCGTGGGAAAGCATTTAACAAGAAATTCACGCCTCCTTCCGTACTAATGTCGCTTATTTGGCTAGAGCTGGCATCGAGCCTCGGACCTCTGGTTTCTGAACCAGAACTGTAATCACTGCGCCACGGCTGCTTGAATCTTATTTCATAGATGTAAGTGTTTATGAATTACGATTCTAAATTTAATTTAGATTACCCTAATATAAAATATTTTTATAATTTTTTTTTTTTAAAAAGAAATTTTTTTATTAACATAAAAAAAAATTTCGAAGAGTTTATAATAACATTATATATATATATATATATATATATATATATATATATATATATATATATATATATATATATATATATATATATATATATATATATATATATATATATATATATATATATATATATATATATATATATATATATATATATATATATATCGACGGTGCAAGGGAAAAACAGGGAATGTCAGTTTTTGAAAATATTGAGATTTTTTTATTAACGTGTTTTGAAGCAAATAAATAAAAATTAATGGTCTAATTTAGTGATAAGGAAGGGAAAAAAATAACGTACGGGAAGACTCTGAAAACTAAATTTTGTTAATTTCGGTTTGCGAAAAACTGACATCCCCTGTTATTACCTTGCACCCTGCATATACACACTTATATGTGTGTGGGTGTGTATGTATGTCCGTGCGCGCGTGTAATTAAAAAAAGTTCTCATTTGTAGACTGATTTGACAAGTAAATTAAACAAGTTTTTAGTTAATATTTAGTGGGTTTGTATTGCCATACGGAAAAGGTGAAACACAGTTGAAAAGAAAAGAGGATAATATATTATTCCATAATATATTATTCCATAATATACTATTTCATAATATATTAATCCATAAATGTAAAAATAAATAAAATTAATATTGGGCTACTTTCCTAGATGTGTTTTCAGAAAATAACAACGTAAAAAGTAGTTCAAAAAGATGGTCGAACTAAGTTTCTAATAAAATATAAATTAAAAATTTTTTTGTATAAATTTATATAAAACAATGATTTTTATAAAACTTTTAAAAAACGTTTTATGTAAGAAATATTTTTTTGCCTTGAAGTTTATTTTTAAAAAATAAAAGTTTTTTATGTTTTTAATTAAGATCTAGAGGGTAATCTAAAAAAAATAATAAAACAACAATAAGTAATAACTAGCAATTATTCCGGATTATTTGTTCAAATGTATTGAAGTTTTTAGTTTTTTTAGTGCACATTTTTAGTGCACTCACATTGCGTTTTGTTTTTGCTACCAATTTAATTTGTTTTTGCTACCTATTTAAACTTCTGTCAACTTAAAAAGTCAGAAACTTTTAACGACGCTGTTATAAAACGGTATTATTCTTGGTGAGAAGCCTTTGAATTTCTAATGATGCGTGTGGAGTTTTAAAATTTTAATTTTTTCCACTTCAAATATGCCTCTAAAGAAAAGACTTTTAAAGTTTCAAAGCATTATTTATTTTAACCTAGGCGATTCATATTTTTACGCTGCTCCACTTGCGCTTTGTAATAAACTCATATAGTTTGAATCACGAGTATTTTTGGACTGTCTTTTGCATTGGAAAAAAGTTGTGTTAATACTGCAAAATGTAAACAACAGTACAAGGTTTAAGTATGGTTGAATCATTTTGAAATCATGTTTTTTTTTACAAAATACTTCTTTCTTATAATAAATCACATGATGTGATCTACTGATGTGATTCACATCACCTTAATAGCTTGTGAGGAAGTTGTTGTAGAAGCTACCAATGAAGTTGTTGTAATAACATTACAACAACTTCATTGGTAAAGTTGTTATATTATTTAAATTTTATTACTTTTCAACGCTTAGTAAAAGTATTGCAAAAACAATTTTTTAAAACAGACTGTCTAAAAAATAAAAAAGATAAAATCATTTCAAATAATTTTCATAGATTGTTTTTTTGCTGTTTTTAAATTTTTTTTTTTTTTTTTTACAAAGCTTTTGAGCCTCTTAGCGTTGTTTTTTGTTTTCGTGTTTTCTTTTTTTTTTTGTATTGTTTTGTTTTGTTATTTTTGTTGTCGCGCTGTTTGCTCATGTTTTTTTTTCTCAATGAAAGCTTAATAAAACATTAATCATATTCATATACATTTTTTTAGTATTTACTAAGATTTTAAAAACAGTTGATATTATTGAACAGTTTATAAGACAAGCTCAAAAAACTAAGATAAATAAACAAGAATTGTTTAGCTACCTAACGTAATACGTTGGAGCGAGTTCAGAAAAATGCACGAATTTTGCTATTTAATAAAAAGTGTAAATTTTTTAAGCACTACCAAAATGTTATATATATATATATATATATATATATATATATATATATATATATATATATATATATATATATATATATATATATATATATATATATATATATATATATATATATATATATATGTATATATATATATATATATATATATTTATATCATATGTTAAAATCAATTTTTCAATGGCGGGATGAACTTTTTTCAAAAGATATGCAAATAATAGTTCATTTCGTGCTTTTTAGGTAAAAGTTCATCAAACTACAGTACAGGAGTAAGAGGTTGAAAAAAAGTCATAACTCTAATATATATATATACATATATATATATATATATATATACATATATATATATATATATATATATATATATATATATATATATATATATATATATATATATATATATATATATATATATATATATATCCTTATCTCGTAGTTGAAAAAGACTTTTAATGTAAAAAAGTCTCTTTTAACAACAATTTTGTTATCTCGACAATTAAGCTTCATTTTATTGTCGTCGAAAAGTTAAAACGATTAAATCAATGCGGAAGTACATTAAGTTTTATCCTTCTTTAAAAAACTGCAATAATAATGAAATCAGATTTTGCCGTAAATTTGATTTACACTGCCCCCCATTAAAAGAACAACAATTGTATTTATCAAAAAGCTTATTTAGATACAGGGTTATTAGTAACTTGATTTTTAATAACAAAAAATCAACTTTGTTGCAACATTTAAGTGTTTATTTTTATGTTAGTTTGCTTTTATGTTAGCAATCTCAACAATGGGCCAAAGTCAATTTCATTACTCAATTTCTGCTCAAAGGGCAGTATGGTAAGATTTTTTAAACGCAGATTACTTTGGGGCAGTATGGTAAGATTTTTTAAACGCAGGGTACTCATTATAGGTAAGTTTTTATAACTGTTATTGTAATGAAATACTTTACTTGCATTTAGCCACGTTTTGAGAAATTGTGAAAAAAAACTCGTTGTAGTATAAACAATATTAGGAATTGAATTTTCAAGACTGTAATTTAGAATAAACTACAAACGTTCCATCATCAATGTTTTTGCTTTGTCTTGTGATACGACAATAGAAATAAAACTTTTAAGTTTTTTTTTTAAAGAGGAACTCGGTGAAGAGGACTGTTTTATTAATTTTATCATGGTTATGACTCAGAAATTGAGGTTCGTTTTTATCATTCAAAAGATTTAATGAAATATTTTCATAAATTATTTACATTTTTCAGCAAAAACATTGAGCTTTTTAAAAATTGTATTGATTTTTTGGATCACTTTGTTAAAGGACAAAGGCATTTTTCTTTTCAGCTCATTTTTCATATGATAATGAAGCATCAAGTGGTTCTTACTCAGCCATCTTTTTTTTTTCTTCTACATTGACAATAAATTTACTCAGATTGTTAAAAATTTTTGTAAACAACTGGTTTATTTTATAATTGATCTCTATTCTCTGTTAAAAATAAATTAACGGCTAGCTTGATATAACGTTGTCGTATATATATTCAATCCTCTTGTTTAGAGGCAGATCTGGATAGAATTTATTTCGTGAAAGACTGACATTCACAATCCGAGAAATCAATTTAAATATATTTTCAAATAAGTTATAACATTTCAAGGAAATTTACAATAGTACAAGTACTAATATAAAGTAAATACCTAAATATACATACACTACACAACATAGTCAATGATGAAAATAGTAATAATAACTGATATCAATAATACTAATTATAATAATAATGACAATAAATAAACAACAATGATAATAAAAATAATAATAAAAATAGTAACAAAATGATAAGAATTATAATAAAAAGAGAATTTCATTTATAAGGACAATAATAGCAGCAACAAAAATTTAGTAAATAATGACAGCAACAACAAAGATTTAGTACGAAGTAGAGAATGGTTGAATGAAAAGAGATAAATAAATAGATAGATAAATAAAGAATGCCAAAATATTGGTACTAATATTAATAATATTAAAATGAAAAAAGTTTAAAAATGGCAGATAAAGCGTGTACACGAAATAAATGTGAAAGTAGAAAAACAACTAAAAAAAAGTACTCCTCAATTTTTATTTTGAACCAAGTAATAATTTTAATACAATAATATAAGAAGATCAAACATTAAAAAAAAAATTAACTATTCCTGTAGGAATCTAATATAATTTCGAGCTTTTGCTTTAGTGGTACCCATAAGCTTGCGCACAGAATAAGAATCAAAACTATTTGATGCTTTTTTAAATAATATTTTAACACCTTTAATGTTTCTGCAAAGTTTTTTTGTTTTTTTCATATTTCTTTTCATAATAGCCCAGTACTTTTCAATAACTCTCAGTTCTGGGCAGTTAGAAGGATTTTCTGTTTTTGGCACAAATTTCACATTATTCTTTTTATACCATTCCATAGCTAGTTTACAATGATGAATTGAAGCTAAATCAGGCCAGAACACAGGTCTGTTATTGTGTGATTTAATGAGAGGTAAAAGGCGTTTTTGTAAATATTCTTTATCATATATTTGACCAGAAAGTGTGGACTGAAAAATATAAGGTGCTAATTTTTTGCCACAACTGCAAATAGCTTGCCAAATCAAAGCTTTCTTGGCAAACTTGTCATGTTTTGTGTATTTAAATTACCAAATAAACAGCACCAGGAATTTTTTGATGATTGTACTTGATATAAGTTTCATTGTCTTCAATAATACAGAAATTTTTAGAAATAAAATTGTCATGCAACTTTCTGCCGCGGATTCTTGCACTTTTTTGTTGAGTTTCAGAACGGTTGGGCACTTTTTGTGCTTTGAAAGAATGAAAGCCATGTTTGTTTCTAACTTTTGCAACAAAACTATGAGAAAATCCATATATTTTTGCGCGTTCCCTTAGTGAAAAGCTTGGGTTATTCTTAAAACTGTTAACCAGTTTTCTAACTAGTTTTATATCTTTAAAACCTTCCTTTCTTCCACCACCATATTTGTGTTTGATCGTTTTTGTTTGAGAAAAACGTTGAATAACACGACTAACGGTGTATGGATGTATTTGCAACGATTTTGCTATCGAATAGTAGCTACTACTAGGATTTTGTAAATATTTGGGCATAATTTTTTCTCTTATGTCTTCTTCTTTTGTCATTTTTAAAACTAATTTCAACTTAAATCCAAAAACTAACATATATTTTTGAAACCATAACACGTTGTAAATAAAATACAAAACAATTGAAAAGATTTTAATACAACCACTAAAAAAAAAAGACGTGCTTATTCTTTCACATTTATTTCGTGTACACGCTTTAAAAAATCAAAATTTCAAAATGTTAAAAATATCAAATAAAAAACTGAATGATCACGAATTGATATATATAATAAAGAATTTCAATATTATTTGTAGAAATATTTAATTTTATTTTTTTAACAAATAATTATAAAGCTTGATTTTGAATTCAGAGATTGAATTAAGAGATTTTAGATCAGGAGGTAGTTTGTTCCATGAGCTAATAGATTGATATTTAATGGATTTATTTCCATATTTAGCAGGTATTTTGGAATAAATAAGTTTAAGCTACTGATGGAGCGAGGAGATAGTGACTATTTGTACTTGTAAAGAAATTGTTAAATGATGGGGGAAGGTTTTTGTGATGATAATTCCAGACAAATTGGCAGTTAAGAAATATCACAAGGCCGCTTAATTTTAATATATTGGAAATTAGGTACAGCACATTAGATTTAAAGTTATTGTACTGAAAATATATTATTTTCAAGACTTTATTATGGAGATGGTACAACTTTAAAATGATTTGCTTATAGGATTGTCCCCATACTTGACATGCATATCTTAGATGGGACCAAAAAATAGCATGATATATATTTAGCAGAGTTTCTAGATTTACATAAAGGCGGACTTTGGCTAGCATTCCATTAGATCTGATAGAAAGCACAAAACGAAAATGATTACAATGCAACCAACAGCAATTGATTTAGTACATCTGTTTTAATCTTCGCAAGTTATTTGCTCTAAAACATTTAGATTTTGAAAATTTTTTTTTTACAACACTTACTGCATCTTCCCTTGCACTCTAATGTGTTTGCATAAAGTGGACGAACCTTTTTCCATAAATTGGACAAAACGAATGTTTTGACAGATCTCAAAACATTCTCCGAGAATATATATCTCTTTCTACAATCTTTTTTCGTGGGTTCATTGGTTACGTTCTTTTCTTTTTCATTACTTAATTTTTACTTTACTTAGTTTTGACTTTTTTTGTTTTTGTTGGAAAAAAAGGTATGCGAAGTTTGTGTAATCGTTGCAGTAAAAAAATATAAAGATTATATATATAGATTATATTGAAGATCTTCAATATTATTTTGCTTTACAAAAACTAGTCTGAAGCTTTTTTAAACAAAATATCAAGTACTGTGTTATAGTATTCGGGTAGGGATGCAACAGATAAGTTTTATAATTTTTTATAATAAATTTACGGCTTGTAAAAAAGTGCTGCCCGCCTCTTACCCCTCTCTCCTTTGCTACACCCTTCTTCTTTACAATAAAATTAAAAAAACAAAAAAAAAACAATTTTTATTGAATTGAAAAATAATTAAAAATCTAATATCGTAATAATAGAATTATTTCTACTTTTTTTGCTCACAGTAAAAGTAAGTTTAAATTGTTGATAACACTTTGAACCATAGATAAATAAAATAGTAATACAATAATGATTATTTTCGAGCTTGTAATAAAACATTTAAAAGGACCCCGAGAATGCAATCCTTATTAAACAGCTGTTTAACTTATATTTTTTTAGTGGAGACAGCCAATTTAAAGATAACTTTGAGACTAAATTAATTTTAAATTAGATCTTTTTAGAATATACTTAATATTTATATTGATATACTTAAAGTTATTATACTACATTTATTTTTTATGATTATATTTGCATCATTTTTGCAATTACTAAATTTCAGAAAACCAAAGAGGTTTTTTGAATTATCTTTTATAATATTCAAAATATTTTTTAAGTTTAAAATGTATAGTATGTCAATAACCCTAATATTTCATATTAGTCTTTATTTTGTTTAGACATATTTACTTTTTAATATTTTTTTCTTTTTAGTTTTACTATTATTATGATGATTATCTTCCATATTTTATGAAAGGAATATGTATTTTTCATTGTTCTTTGATTTTTTGCTTTAACTCTCTTTACTCTATCATTATATTGTGAACATTCTTTGTTAGCTTGTCTGCAGTAGTAGTTATGTTTAAATTAAGTAACTTTTTTATGATTTTTATATACACTTCATGGATCATAACTTAACAGTTGAAGAAAACAAAATTCGTTTTAACAAAATTAAGGTGAGAAAAAATTTATTTTCTGGTAATAAACTCTGTACTCTTTATTTTGTTATTGCTAATTTGTGTAATGATTAATCGTTTTTGTAATTATGCTTTTCTTTTGATTTTGATTACCAATTCTATTATTTATTATTCTAGAAATTCTCTCTGAAATAATGCAATCAACGTAAATTCTCATATAACTGTGTTTTACTATTTATATGAGAACTAACAGGTGCGCGATATTATTCGAATTAACACATATAAAACACAATTCTTCTCCAACCTGTTGAAGAACGAAAGAAGATTCAACGAACCAAGAAGAAAAGTTATTTTGATATTGAAACCCAAAAGTAACAATCGGAATAGGGTTTAGCTTATAAGCTTGTTATCACTCGCTTTACAATTTTAGATGAAATTATTTTTCAATACCTTTTAATTATTACAGGGGTAGCTCTTGTAGGGTTTTTGCCCAAAGGACTTTTTTGTAACACGGTACGTGTATCAAGGAACACCATAGTAAAAATAATCGAGAGAAACTTCTTTAGAACGGATTACATAAAACTTAACGAGTCAAACATAATATTTTTAAAAAATGTTATAAATGATATTATTGCCGTTTTAATAAAGATTTAATACAAAATAATATTTTATATTTCTTTTAAAATCAATTTTAAGGTTTTGAATTCGGATATATTTTCAATTGTTACATTAACAATTTTTTTACGAAGTTAAATTTATTTTATATACACATAAATTAGAAAGCAAACCAAGCTGCATTAATAGCATAACTTCGATATGTACGTTTGCAGAAATCTAGAATTTCATATTGAAACAAAAAGAAATATCGTGCATAAAAATTATGTCTTTGTAAATTGTGGAATTGAAATCACTTACAACGAAGGCAGAGAAAACATTTATAATAAATTGCATTTCTTTTTTTTCTTGACAGGTTTAGGTTCAGTTGATTGGTTTTTCTCGTTCTTTCGAGATTGTATTTCCAAAGCCAAATCCATAAATGCTTTGTCCACATTTTCTTTTGTTTTAGCAGAAGTTTCAAGATACTCTACTTTCCATTCTCTTGCTCTCGCTCGCCCCTCTTCACTTGAAACTTGCCTTTTGTCAGTTAAATCAACCTTATTAGCAACTAAGATAAATGGAATATGTTCTTCTGTTTCACCTTTCACTCTTAATATTTGTTCACGAAAATCTGTAGCATTCGCAAAAGATTCAGGTTCACAAACACTATACACACATAAAAAACCTTCACCACTACGAATGTAATTGTCTCTTATAGCAGCGTAGTCTTCTTGTCCTGCAGTATCAAGTATATCAATCTGACATTCTTCCCCCTTTAGCGTCACTTTTTTACGATAACTGTCTGCTTTTGTTGGCTCATAATCTTCTACAAACTGGAAAACACAAAATGTAAATAGATTATTAAAGTATATACAGCATTATATCTACAATATAAAATATAGTATTAATTATGAACTACAATATTTAGGAACTTAGCAAAAAGTTATAATTGTTGCCACTTTAAAAACGCCGTTAAAATTTTTTTTTGTAAACAAATAACTTGAATGATTTAAGCAAAATATATTGGACTGTACAAAATAAAAACTTGTCTTGTAAACTTTAAAGTAAACAGTATAAATCTTTTCAAAATATAAGAAAAGCGTTGAAAGAGAATTCTTATGTATTATTCTGTAATTTAATATTTTGTTTATGAAAAACAAAAATTCGTAGTAAATTTTCAAAAAAAAAAATTCATTCGTACTCTATTAAAAATACTAGTTTATTAGTTGATATGGCATTAAACGCATTGTAAATTGTTTTGGTGCTTAAATTGCGTAACTAAAAAGTGCTAAATGATAACAGAGAGTTAAAACATACACACGTTATCTCTAGGCGGTGTTAGTACAAACGCTAGCAAGTTTGTGATCAAGGCAAATTTAATAATTCATTATAACTACGCCTTGCATTTTGGGATCTCCTGGGAGCAAACAAAAGCTGTATTCGTTGTAAAGTTTTTTTTTAACCAAAGTCATAAGATTATATACTGAAAATGTTTTTTTTATATAAAGTTAGCTGTGTTAAAGCTAAACATAAAAAAGTTTCTTACTTTAAGGATCATAAAAGTTTTGAAATTTGAAACAAAGCAATATAAATCTAGTCCTGCTAGTAAACCTTCAAGTAGAAGGAAATCTAGTCCAACACGACAGTATTTTGTTAAAGATGAAGTTTTACTTTAATGCGTATTTGACTTGACTCACCATTAGAAGATTTAGCATTTCGCTTTAAAATTTCAGTAAGTCACGCATCTCGAATTTTAACCACATTTATAATTTTATTAGCTCGAGAAATTGAACCATTAATAAATTGGCCTACTCCAGAAGAAACATTAAGTTTTACACATCCTCATTTTATTAGAGCTTTTGTTTATGTTGAAGGTATTGGTGACTACACTGAACAAACTATTCAAAAATCTGCCAATGCTAAAGCTCAATATCAAACATATAGTTCTTATAAAAGTAGAAACACATTAAAAAAACTTATATTTTGTACTAAAGGTGACTCTATCTCTTTTGTTTCACATGGTTTTATCACTGAAAATTGCAATGATGCACGAAGATTCACTCCAGGTTTTATTGTACTTTTTGATAAAAGTTCAAGGCTCATAAATGTTCAAGATTTATTTCTATTGAGGCAGGTGAAAGCTGTAATTCCACCATTACACATTAAACATGGCATTGGGCTGAAAGAACTTTAACTTCTAAAGAACACTCTGCCTATTACATTAGTCCCTCTAATAGATGATATATGGATAATTGCTCTAGTAAACTCTAGTAAAAGCAACAGCAGTATAAATTATTATTCTTTGATTTCTTTGATGCCATTTTTGAATGCTGTTTTTTGAACAAAAATGCAAAATCCAGGTTGTTACTTGGCCCTTTCCGAAACCCATTCGAGAGTGGCAACCAACCACTGTTTATTTTTTGAAAAGAACAGTGGTCAGTTTCCCTCACCTCGGGTATGGGGTGCAGAGTTAAATTTTGATTATTATTGTGCTATTTTATGGAATTTGATTAAATTTTTGTTATATTCGCATTTTAATATCTTTGTAGCCTGCAGAATTCTGGTTTTTCTATCAAAAAGCTTTTAATGCACTGCCTGAACCAAGGGGGACACCTCTTAATAACAAATAAGTTTTTAAGTTGTCTACTTTCCACTTTGACAAATCTACTGAAGCAAAAACCATAGTCAAACAAATAAACAAAAATAATAATATGGGCTATTGCAATAATTGTTGGATTTCCGCATAGAATTATATAATTAATAATAAGGTTGGTTTGCTCCAAGGCAATGTCCACAGGAGTGGTCATAACCCTTTCTAAAGACCGAGTATACCTAGATTTGAATTCCCTGGCAGCAGTTACTTACATTTAAATATACATGTTCTATCTAACTTAAAAACCATAGAGAAACCCCATAACTACACCTGACAATCCCTAAAATAACCACCTGTGTGGTCATGACCATTCCAAAATTAAATGGAGCCCAAAAACGAAATCCTTGGCCCCAAAAACCTCTATAAACATGTATCATATATCTATATTTAACCCATAAATAGTTTTTCCCTTTTTAGACAATTCTAGTGTAAGCTTTAAAAGTGAGGCGTTAGAAAGGAAGTTTCCCTAAGAAAGTTGTCTATCCTTTCAAAACAATTTCCCTCAGAAAGTTGTCTATACTTTCAAAACTATTTAACAAGTGCTTATCAGAGCCTTGTTTTCCAGCCTGAAAGCGGCATCTGTTATCTCTATTTTCAAATATTCTGGAGAACAATCTTATTCGTCTAACTATTGTCCTATTAGAGTTCTTTCTATCATAGGCAAGGTTTTAGAATCTTTAATTAACAAACACTTAATCTTGAATCTAATAACTTACTTTCTGACCATCAATATGGATTTCGATCTTCTCGTTCAACAGCTGATTTGCTAATAGTGATAAATGATAGGTTTTATCATGCCTTAAATAAAGGTGGAGAGGTTAAAGCCATTGCTCTTGACATTTCAAAAACTTTTGATAAAGGTTGGTCTTCTCCATAAGCTTTCTTCTTATGGTGTATCTGGTAACATCTTTAAAATTATTGTATCCTTCTTTTCCAATCGTAGTATAAAAGTTGTCCTCGATGGACAGCACTCTTCTTCATATTCTGTAACTTCAGGGGTTCCTCAAGGTTCTATCCTCGGCCCTATACTCTTTTTAATTTACATTAAGGATCTTCTAGATATTCTAACATATAAGGTGGTATTGTTTGCTGGTGATACTACCATTTATTCTTGTCATGATAAGAAGCCAATGCTCTCTAATTGCTTGGAGCGGGCAATTGAGTGTGAAAAGAATCTCACTTCTACTAAAGCATGGGCTCACAGTCGCTGGTGAACTTTAATTCAAATAAAACTTAATTTCATTCAGCCAATCATTATCGCAATAATTTATATCTTCCTATATTTATGAATGGGAATGTACTCAATGAGTTATCTACCCTTTATCTTCTAGGCTTAACTCTTACTTTCGATCTTTCTTGCAAACCATATATCAAATCTATTGCAAAATTAGCATCTGCTAAGGTTGTATCTCTTTATTGAGCTTGACACTTTCTTACTCCATATTCTATTCTCTATCTTAAATCCGTATTCTCTATCTTAAATCCGGCCTTGTATGGAATACTGTTGCCATATCTTGGGTGGATCTTCTAATGATGTCTTTTCTCTTTTAGACAAGGTGCAAAAACGCATTGTAAACATAGTTGGACCTGCTCTTGCAGCCAACCTCTAACCATTATCACATCGTCGTAACATTGCTTCTCTTTCTCTTTTCTACAAATACTATAATGGGCACTGCTCTAAAGAGCTAGCGTCTCTTGTGCCATCAACTAAAATTCATTCTAGTGTTACTCGTCATTCAATGAAGTCTCATCCCTTTTTTATGACTGTTCCTAAATGCTCCAAAAACTCTTATTCCTCTAGTTTTTTTTCCCTCAAAAATCAGCTCTTTGGAATTCACTTCCTTCATCTTGTTTTCCTGATTAATATTATTTGCAATCTTTTAAGTTGTCATCAATCATTATCTTGCTAATCTTCATCTTTTCTGTTCCAGTAACTTCCAGCTCTAATAGTGGTTGCTTGCAGCCTTGTTGGAAACGATGTTTAAAAAAAAAAAACATTAATTATTTAAGAGAAATTCTTTTGTATTCCTACCACTGCCTCAACATTTATATACACACGCTTTTATATACACACGCATTTATACATTTATACACATTTATACACACGCATTTATATACACACGCTTATATGCTTAAACTCTCTAATGAACAGATGACTTTCCGTGCAATATCATTTCTTTTTGTAAACAAAATGCGCGCGCATACTTGTAGGCACAAAACATCAAAACTTTACAAGTACAGTTAACTCTCGATATTTTGAACACTAAAGGGACTGGATAAAAAGTTTGAGATATGAAAAAAGAGGTTGAAAATAAGTAAAATTGCCCAAATTTCATTAAAAACAAGTTATTTTCAATTAAAATCATTAACAACAAAAACTACAACTTTTGAAAAAAATCTGTTATCTGATATTACTTTAAACTATCCATCTTTTCAATCTTCATTAAATCCTCAAGTTTTAGTGCTAGGGATTGTATTTTATTTCTGTATTTTTAGCTGTATAGCGAAGCATTTTGAAACGCTTCAAAAGCATTTTTTAATATCAGATGGGCGTGGTTTTGATGTCAATACCTTCGTCAAGACTATCTTCAACTTCATCACTATTTTCAAAATTAGGATCTAGAATTTGAGCAATAATTTCAGCATCAGTAGCAAGTGAACCGATGGTTACTACATCGCAATCTAAACCAATGTAAGATTTTGCTGAGAGATCTTTTTGGACGGCATTAGGAGCTAACTCTTGCAAACGGTTAAGTTCAAATGTCAAAAATTTAAAAGGATGATGAACATCAGCTTCTTCAATACTCTTGTTTGTTTTGTTGATAACATCTTTTTTAAAGCAGTTGATGATAGTCTCCTTTGACACAGTATTCCATGAAGAAACAAGGTCTTTCATTCGTCACAAAGGCACTTTTGCCTGAGATTATTTTAAAGCTGATGCAGTTCTTAAAAATAGGAACAGAATAATTGAATTTTAATTACACGTTTGAAAAATTAAATAAATTAAATATAAACAGATGCATGTTTATCTGTTTATATTTAAATTGAACAAGATTTGACAAAATTTAACTGATCTTTCTTTCCAATTATGAAACCAACAATCAGATGCTTTAAAATCCAACTCTCCTAATGTTTCTGCAAATTTTTTGCCTTTTCTTTCAGTATGATACCATCAATTGGTACTTGTTAACTTCTCTTTGCAACCAACAAAGTGAATATGGCCTTGTCTACATTTTCGAAATTACACCTACGAAGTTTCTTCCATTTAGATTTTGTACCATTTTTTTCCAGCAAGGTTAATAATTTGTTTTTATTTTTAACCCAGGTTGATAATGAGTTCTTTGGGACACCATACTTTTGGGCAACCTCTTTGTTAGATATCCTTTTCTCCAGGTCTTTTAATGTCAAGTATTTGAGATATCGAGAATTGACTGTATACATTCATAAGTTTTATTATATCAATACACTTTATAAATGCTTTTTGCATTTCTTTTATATCCTTAAATAAAATTGTCTTCTTTTTGAAAAATGTTTGAAATAATTAATTGCATAAAAAATTAGTTACATTTTTTTTTTATATTGTAAAAAAAAAAGTTTCATTATTTTTATAAACTTCGATTGCTATTTAAAACTTTTAAAACCTCATAATAACATTATTTTTTAAAAGTCAATGAGAGCACTATTGAAGTAAGTTTACGTTTTTGGGTAAAAGTAAAGGGTTATGAAAATTTGCTGGCCACCCTGATTATATACATTTACATTAATCAACTACACTCATATTAAAATGATCAAAGGTATTCATAAAATGGTATTATCTAACAAATTGTTGATCGTTACAGTCATATAATTAACGAAAAACATTTTAATATATAGGAACATTAGAAAGCTGTTTAGATTTTGTATCCAGATAATTGTAGTCTTTTGTAAATGTTATGATTTTCAATGTTGCCCCAATAGCATTTTTAATATCGAGTCCTTAGTGTAGTAAATTTATAATAGTAAATTCAATAATAAAACTCAAGCTGGTATAGAAGGCTTTATTGAGCAAATTAATAAATGTTTTATATTTATTAATTTTCTTCAAAATAAACTACCAAATTTGTTTAATAATTTTTTTATTAAAACAAGTGACACACAAATATTACACTCAAAATACTGAAAATTTTAACTTGCACACTTCCTTTTTCAACTCTATCAAATATGGCAAGCTCTCTATAAAACATCAATGTATTTCTCACTGGAACCAAATAACACCATTTGAGTATATATTTAATGAATATTAATTTTATCTTTTATTTTTATTGCTTTTTTTATATTACTGTATTTATAAAACTATTATTACTTTGATTTTATACTGTCTTTTTTAACTCTGCTAATATTATTATTATCATCAATTTACCGCTGTTTTATAAATTTTATTAATATTATTTATAATGAAAGTGATAGTGATTCAATTGTAGTAATAGTTTTATGGTTTTAATTTTTGCTAATGTTATGTTTATTTCAATAATTTCTGTCATAGTTATAAACTTAATAATTATTTTTACCATAGTTTTTATCATAAGTTATAATTTTTAGTAAAGTTATCATGCTAAGTTACTATTTATATTTTTTTATTCACATTATTATTAAATTATTATTATTTTTATTATATTATTATATTATTAATATTATCTTTATTTATTAGTGCTTCATTTTCCTTTCTTTCCTTTTTTTTTCTTCTCTTTATTTTATTTTAAATTCATTATATGTTTTATTTATAGTTTGTTTTTTTGTATTTTTTTAGGTGTCACTCCATTATCTAGTTTTTATCTATGAGTGACACCTAAACTAGTATATATGATTTTATAAAATTTTATTGTAAATTTTCATATTTTATGGTTAAATAAATGGATTAACTGAAATAGTACCTTGATTTAAAAATGTAACCTGTGTTACATGTAAAATATTATAATATATATATAAACTGATTAAAACAAGCTGTAACCTATGAAATGTTTAAAGAAAAATATATTTTTGAAGCAAATCTCCATACTACTGTTGCATATTGAAATATATAAAAAAGGCTGTTATTCTTTAAAAAAAAAAAAATACTGTAAAAAAAAAGAGAACTTTTTATTTGTTAAGTATTAATGATCTTCCTAACAGTGGTTAAAGTTCTTTAAAAGTTCAAGTTCTTTAAAAGTTGTTCTAGATTATGAACCATTTAGGTCTTAAAAAACAACATAAGACAAGTTTGAGTGTGTTGAGCATGCTTAAAGGCAAATGGAAATCAGATTTTAAAATAACAGATTTTATAAAATTATATCATCTTATAGTCTTATAAAGAAACAATATCTATTTATGATAAAAATAAGTTTTCTGAGACTGCTGTAAAGATTATTCAAAATTATTGTACCAATGTTACAAAGAAACTAAATAAATGTAAATGTATGTGAAGAAAGTTATTTTTGCAACTATTTTACACTCAACAGATTTTTCTGATAGAAAAATTTCAACCTTTTGTTTGTGGTCTCATAAAACACAGTGCAAATGACAATATAAATGATTGTGGTCTCATAAGACACAGTGCAAATGTTTGTGGTCTCATAAGACATAGTGCAAATGTTTGTGGTCTCATAAGACACAGACAAATGTTTGTGGTCTCATAAGACACAGTGCAAATGACAATAAAAGATCCAGATACAAGTATATGGATTCAAAGCAGATTTGTGATATATTTAAATCTGTATACTATAAATTCTTTTGAAATGACTCCTTGCAAAAACTAAAAATTCTAATACTATGTGATCATTATATAATTAAAAATAAAACAAAATAACCATTCAATCATGTATATGGGGAAGCCATATAATATGACACTTTAAACAAAAAAGTGTATAGAAACTTTTTATAATAATAACATTATGGAGTATGACTAAAAAGCACATTTCATTTTTTCGGAAATGACACAGCGGCAAAAGATGAACTTTTACTTGTATTAACTTAAAATAATAATACTTTTTTCCGAATCAAAAAAAAACTCCCCCTCAGTGCAGATAAAAATTTTGTCCCAGCTGTCTAAAAATGCAAAAAATTCAAGTTTTTGCATTTATAGTAAGGGCAGGGTCACTTAACACAATTTCAAAAATACCATGAGAGTTATTTTTGTAGCTTGATCTACCTACTTTTAAATTATGTTTTGTTTTTTGGTAAAAATGATGGGAAGAGTTGATCTTATCCATTTGCAATCATGTGTATTTTGCGAGGTTGGGGTGGGGGACTTTTTAATTTTTTTTTCATGTTCTTTAAATATAAAACATTTTTGTAATTTGAACATTTTTTATTTGAAGAAAGACTATTTTATGGTTTTTATCCAAGATTTTTTATCAGTTGTTTTAAGTTTTAAACAATGATAAGCTACAACTTAAGTTTGCTTCTCTGTCTACTTTTGTTTCTAGAACTTTCAATGAGGTCTTGACTAGAATTAGAAACATGTTCTGCACTGTAATGTAGTACAAATCAAAGAAAAATTAGTTTTCAGGTCAAAAAATTCTTTAATTGTTATAAAACTTGCAGACTTTTCTGTTTGAGCTAATTCAAGAGCTGATTAATGTAATTACTTTGCAGATAATGAATGAAAATAGGAACAATATACTTTTTAAATTTTCTAAAAGGCTGGAGATACTGTCTATCTTACTATCTCTATTATCGCAAGTACCTAAACATTTTATTGTCTCCTCAAATTTTTTCCTAACTAACCTTTGTTTGTTCCCTAACGGACTCTTACAACCTTTAAATTTTTTTCTTACTTTAGTTTTATTTTGCAGAATTTTTTTCGCACGACATTTTTTGAACATGCAACCTTTTCTGATTATTGAGAAAATTTACATTTTCTTGTCTACTTTTTAAAATTTGTGATTTATCTTTCAATATGATGAGTTTTTTTATTTTTCATTAAATAAATCTTCCCCTTTTAAAACCACATTTTTGCCTTTATGGTTTTGTGTTTGTTCATATAATTCATATATAAATTCTTATCATTTCTTATCATTCTTCATCATACAAATTCTTTCTATTCCTTTTTAAGTCAACATTCTTGTCTCTAAATGGCATATCAAAAGTAAAAGAATTAAAGATATTTTAACTAAAAACTTTTATATATTGATCTTTTTATCATAAAAACATATTACTATATTATCAAATCAATTTAAATTTGGACTAAATTGTAAATTTATAAGCATTTAACTATAATATAGTAAACATCTAATATGTTAGTCAGTATTTTCTTCACCTAATAATGGGCAAATGGTAAATTTTTTTAACATGAAACAACCTCCTATTTAAATACATCAAGCCATAAAAAAATAGACATTAAGCTAAATTAATTGGAGAAATGTTTGAAAAATTAACACATAGGATAAACTCTGTAATACAGTTTTCTTAATAGGCAAGTGTTATTGGTTATGTATTATGTGTAATGTGTTACATATAATTTCAATTACTTTTCCAACATGAAAAACTTCAGAATGAGACATTTTGTTTTAACAATTACTTTTTGACTTTTTATTTACCAAAAAATTTAAAAAAATTCACGAAAATCTTTTTTGACTCCTCCCCTTTTGTTCCACTCTCAACAACCCATTGAAACGTTTAGAAACAAAAGTAGCAAACTTAATGGTTGTAGCTTATCATTGTTTAAAATTTAAAACAACTCATAAAAAATCCTGGATATAAACCATAAAATAGTCTTTCTTCAAATAAAAAATGTACAATTACAAAAATGTTTTATATCTAAAGTACATGAAAAAAAAAAAAGTCCCCCGCCCCCCACCTCTTAAAATACACATAATTGCAAATGGATAAGATCAACTCTTCCCATCATTTTTATCAAAAAACAAAACATAATTTAAAAATAGGTAGATCAAGCTACAAAAATAACTCTCATGGTATTACTGTCTAAAAATGCTTGAATTTTTGAAAACTTGAATTTTTTGCATTTTTAGACAGCTGGGACCAAATTTTTATCTGCACTGATGGGGAGTTTTTTTTTGATTTGGAAAAAAGTATTATTATTTCAAGTTAATACAAGTAAAAGTTCCTCCTTTTTTTATATATTTTGCTAAACCTTTTTACTAACCCTAAAAGTAAATCTAAAGAACACTGTTTTGAAGTCTTCAGATCACTTTCACTCATCAGCGTTAACATGAGTTTAGTTAAAACCTTTTGAGAAAGTGTCTTAATTTACTATAGATCCTAGTTCTAATCAGTTCTGACGTATACTAACTAAATATAGTTGTCAAAATACAATATTTCTATCAATTTTCACGAAAAGTACTAGAATTCCGACCAAGAAAGAGCTTATAATTAAGAAAAATTGCCAATAAACGATCAGAACAGATAGTATTGTTAAACTATAATATTCATTTTACCTAAACAGTGTATTTATTTAAAATCTAATTCAAATTTGGACAAGCAATTGTGATTTTAATGGGTTTGGGTTTTTTTGCAATAAACATTAATATTTTATGATACCGCAAAATTTATCATTTAAAATTTTTTTTATCTTATCATAATTCACAGACCTGATCATTTTACAGAAATATGTTGTAGTCAACAAAAAATCACATAGAAGCTGTAATATTTTAAAATTTCCTTAACTACACTGAGTAGTGAATATTATTTCTAAAGAACATCAATTTTATTTATTTATTTTTTCAACTTAAACTATGGAAAAAATGCTTCATTAAATAAGAATGTAATGTCGACTGCCAGTGTCAGTGATTTTAAAAATAGAATTTAACAATAAAGAAATAACAATTCAATAATTGCAACATAAAGAAAAACACTAATCAATCAGAAATGAATATCAAAGTTTTTATCAAACTTAAATGTAATAAGATAAATAAACACCTTTCATTTATAGTTAAAAGTCAACCCAAGTACATTTAAGACTGTTTAAAGTTATAAACTCACAATGAGTGTATAATATTGTGTGACTTTACAAAGAACTTTAAACTTGTCATTTTGGATGAGATGCTAAGTAACCACTGAAATAAGCCAAAATGCATACTTCATTCTGTTATTATATACTATAAATTAAATGGTGTTCTGATTTGAGTCATTTTGCTTCTTTCTGATGATGCAGAGTATGATGTATACTTTGTATACGACAGTCTACCAGCAATACACGACAATCTACGACAATATACGACAGTCTACCAGCATATACGACAGTCTACCAGCAATGACATTGGTAGAACAGTAAAAACAATGACTACACATGCCAGTTTAGAAAGGAAAGTGACTGTAAAATTTTTTAGATATAGTTGTTGTAAACTGAGCAAAAAAGTCTCGTATATTTTTGTTTTTTTCAAATATAAAGTTAAATACAAAGAACTACAGAAAGAATTATATATAGCGTATTAATTATATACAACACAACCTTTGGAATTAGGATCGCAATGCAGACCTAACTGTCCACCTAAAAGTGTTTGAGGTTGGCAAAAAATGGCTGACCTTGTTTCAATGTTTTATGGTAAGACTTTTGTATCAAACTATTTTTGCCAACCTCTATAAGATTGAGGTCAGCAAATTATTGCTGATCTCAATTTTCCTAATTCCAAAGGTAGACAACTAAATAACTCTATTTCAACTAACCCTATAATTTTTAATAACGGGAAGTGACATAAATTACTGAGTTTATAATGAGGTAAAATATAACTTCTCTGCTTCTTGAAATTTTTAGATTGAGGTGTAATGACTTAATTTCAGATAATTATCTATAAAGGAAAGTATTAGTATACTAATGTATGGTATTGAATTAATTAAGTGTCTCCATAATCTACAGCATTCTATTACGGCAGCCACTTCTTTCCCAACTACAACATGTTTCCTTTCAGTGCTTGTTAGTGTTCTAAAGAACTATGATATCTGGAAAAATATATAGCCTTTAAAACATTAGTTTATGCAAAATTGTCTTCTTTGTATTCATGGGGTAAATTAATTAAAATTTGTTGGCAAAAAAGTTATAAGAAACAAAACAATAAACTCACGACTACAAAAGTAACAACACTATAGTTACTAACTGTGTTATTAAACTAATAACACTATAATAGAGTTATTACTTTTATAATGCACTTATAACATATATTTGTAATTTATTGTTTGTTTAGGCACTTGATCAAGGTTTTAATAATAAAAAATGATTTAAATAAGTAATCCTAAAATTTAATTGAAGTAGAAATGCATCTAGAAAAAATAGAATAGATAATTTAAAAATATAAATTTTTAGAAAATTGAATTAAGAAAACCTCTAATAGATTAAGGTTGGCAAATTATTACTGACCTAAATTTTCTTAATTAGGAATTAAGAAAACTGAGGTCAGTAATAATTTGCCAACCTTAATCTATTAGAGATTGGCAAAAAAAAAATGATACAAAGGTCTTTCCATAAAGCATAGAAGCAAGGTCGCCAATTTACTGCTGACCTTAAACACTTCTAGGTTGGCAGTTAGGTTGGCATTGCTGAATAGATATTAAATATGTACCATACAAAAATTTTGTATAGCAAATATTTTATATCTACACATATATAATTCTTGATGTAAACAAATTTTTGAATTATAATATAACTTAAACAAATTGCAATAAAAAAATAAAATGTATAAAACTTGATATTTGTGATAACAAATAGAATTAGCCACAATAATAATTATGATTAATTTATTTCTATATTTTGATCTGGTGATATACATTTTTTGATTTTTATTTATTGACTTTTTTTGATTATTTGTAAAAACTAAACATTTTCAGGACTTTCTTGTATATAATGTACATGAGACTAATTCTGTTTTTTCCACAAATTCAATACTTTTAATTTTTATTTTCTCCATTTGTTACTAACAAATATACTAATTTCTAAACTGCAATAAAAGATAATAAGAAATTAAGTTGATTTAAAAACTGTTTCACTTTTTTGTTAACGTAGAATGAAAAATAATGGCTGTTTCTATTTGCTCCAATGCATAGAGTTAAAAATATAAACTACATAAAAACTAAATTTTTTTTTTTTTTTTTTAATTTAGAGGATTAAATTAAAAAAAAAAAAAAAAGTGGGGGTGGTTTTAAATAGATAAATGTCTTATTGTGCTCCACATGACCTTAAGGGCCTCCCCAGGTACAAAAAAATAGCATTAATGCATAAATTTGTTCTTGACTTTAAAAAAAAAATTTTACTACTTAAAATGCAATTACTAATTAAAATATAGTAGTGTTAGAGTGCTCACTTTATAAGCATGAAATTCCAAGTTTAATCCCCACCACATCACTGGTATTAATGCACTCAACATGTTTCCCTGTGTAGCAGCCTTACCTGTTTAAGTTTGTGTTTCAGAGCTAAGAGCTGAGAGAGGTTTGTAACCATAAAAAAATAAAATTAGCTCCCTTAACTGTAATAGCTCCCTCAGGCCATTTTATTTTTATTACTAAATCCATTTCTGAAATGATATGTGATAATATTGTACTTAGTAAACTTACATAATATTGTAAAATGTTGTACTTTGTAAACTTATATAATATTGTAATATTGTACTTTGTAGACTTACAATTCATTAATTAAATTGATATTTATTACTATTTAGATGAAACCATCTATTAAAAGTCAACACAATATATAATTTGGTCTAACCGTTAGGAAATAAAAATAAAGGGTAACTGGACCTTAAATGCTAAATCAAACAACTGAGATATAAATTTGTAGATTTTTAATAAGTTCAATTATTGTATTAGTCTATGTTTAATAAGACAATTTTAAAATTCAAATATCAATTTTTGGAATTTTTCAAAAACTCCAAATATAACTTATAATTTACAAACTCTTAATATCAATTTTTCATAGTCCGTTATAAATAGAAGATTCATTAAGGTTATAAATATACAATAGTGATTATTATTTATTATAACTAGTTGTTTATTTTTCGCTAATTGTTAGTAATTTTTGTATTAAATTATTAAAGCAATAATTAAATTATTAAAATTATTATATTTCTAAAATAAAACTAACTAAAACAACGATTGAATTACCTCTTCATACATGAACTGGAGTGTTAATGCAGATTTACCAACACCACCACTTCCAACCATAATAATTTTATGGACACCAGCCGTCTTTTCTTTAGGTGGCATCTTCGAAGATATTTAAATATTAACTCAAACTTTTATAGTTAGTAATCTTAGAACGACAATGATTATTTTATTAGATTTTCATTTAGAGAGTCCGCCAGGTAAAAAAATATCTCCCTCCCATTTATTGCCTCGATCTATTCACAATATTTTGCTTTGTTTAGCCGAACAGTTTATATATTAAGACACGTATATTTATTTTGCAAGTATGTACTCTTTTTGCAAGTATGTACTATGCGTTAATATATATATATATATATATATATATATATATATATATATATATATATATATATATATATATATATATATATATATATTTATATATACGCGTATGCGTATATATAAATATATATACATATGGGTGTATATATATACATATATTTACATATATACGCATATACACGTATGTATGTTTTTATTACTATATTATCAGTAAAGTAACGCTAAACCTAACAAAAACATCAACTCTACTTGCTTTTTTCCACTCCTAAGAAAACGCAATATATGTATATATTTATATCATTCTATAGAAAATACGAAATCTTTACAAATCATAAAATATTAATCCTGTTAAACAGTTATCAGGATATATTTTATATATCCTAAATAAATTCTCACTGAAAGGTGTTTTAAAATATTTTATAAATGTATGCGTTTATCTGATGAAAATTGTAACCATTTTTTGCTCTTTCGAATAATTGTAATGTTGTAGGCAAAAGAAGTTTATCCGCGTAGTCAAATGTATTAGCGGCGTTTAACGAATCAACACTTCAAGCAAATTATATGATTTTATCCATGATGCGCGACTATTAAAAATTATATAGAAACACTTGATTGTTGGTTGTTTTTTTTCGTTTTTTTATTTTTATTTTATTTAAATCGATTTATTTTTGATAATTTCTACCATTTTTTTTTTTTTTTTTTTTTTTAACTAAACGCAACGCTAAATTCTACGACACCGCATTGTTAAACGTTCCGACATTGCTTTAACAAGTCCTTTGTCTCAAATGTCTTATCTATGCTTTTTATTTTATCTATGCTTTTTATTTTATCTATACTTTTTATTTTTACTTTGTTCTAATAATCTATTTAATCAAATTAAAATTTTTTAAATATCAATTTTAATCAAAGTCTACCTTATAAATATTTGAAGTTTCATGTGATGTGAAATAAAAATATAAATAGTTGATGACTCACACATACTGATATGATGATAACATGTTTATTAAATGTTTTTAGTGAATAACAACTAGACAGTAAAGAGTTTGAATGCTAGAAACTAATTATTAAACAGTATAGTAGCTTCTCGTTAAAAAATAATTAAGCTTTATACTTCATTTTAAGTAAAATATTTTAAAAAATTTACTTAAATTTAAGTTTTTGTTTACTCTTACTGTTGTAGAATCTACAGAGCAGTTATAGAATCTACAGAACAAAAGTGGAATCTAAATAACAATTGTAGAATCTATAGAACAATTATTTGTAAAAATCTAATTACAGCAGGTCGGTAAACGTAGAACATGTTGGTAAACAAAAGGTATTTGTTGTTTTTAACGATAAAATCTTTCGTTTACTTAGTTGTTAAAAGCACTATTTATTCTTTCTATTAGTGATATTCAAAAGTATAAGTGTTTATAATTGAGGTATTTACTTGTATTATAATAATGACTTTGGAGTTCTACTTATACGTTAATTACAATTAGTTAAGTCAATTAAAATTAGATTATATCAGAGTTTTTAACAAAATGTAAGATTTTGAAGTTTTTTATGAACTTTTTCTGGAAATTGTTATACATTATTTTATTTATTGATATTTTATTCTCTTTTTTTTTAAAAAAAAAACAAAACAAAAATGCTACTATTTAAATCATTTATAAAATATAAAAAATGTTTTATTGGCTTATTTTCTGTTCTTTTTTTTTTATTCTTTTAATCAAAAATTTTAATCTTCTTATAATTCTTTCAATCAAAATTTTTAAATCATTTATTTTAAAAAAGATTCTTATGTGGTACACTGTGGTACTTATAAAGTAATGATGAATAAATTAATTGCTTGAACTATAATATAGACTATAGTATTAAAAATAGTGCTTAATAGCGCAATCTTCAAATTCAATTCCCCATCCCCACCCTTCACCCGCTATTTCCTAAGTTAGTGGTTTCTAAAGTTTATTATCTTTAGTCTATAAGTTGCAATTTTTATCAAATCACAAGTTACGTCATTTGTATCCGATTACTATTGTTTCAAACGACTTTATAAAAATGCTGAGTTATAGAATATACGAAGAAAAATTAAAAAGAAAAAAGACTCTTGTCGGATCTAGCAAGAGCTTTCTCTTTTGGTATTCACCATTATAAAAACTTTTTTATCAAAGCTATTGAAAACGATTGTTATTCAAGATTTATAAAACAAAATTTGAATGCTGATATTTATCCATTGAATTAATAAAAGGCTGTTATTTTGTAAAAGAAAACATAATATTCACACACAACAACAAAAAAATGTCACGTTAATGTCTTAATTAGTGCAAACTGCATCAAAAAGTGGGAGCTATTATCATTTTCATCTTGTTCCTGTCTTCCTTATTCCTTATTTTCCACAAAAAAAGTTTTGTGGAAAAATTTGTGAATATATGCAAAATAATTCAAGTATTTCGAAACAAGTTTTAAAAATGTAGCTGATAAAAAATTTGAATATCAAAAAATAATAATAATGTGTAGGAGTGATTGGACACACTAATCTTGGGCACCAAGTACGTTTCTTTATTTATTTTTTGGTCCAATTTATAGAACAAAATTATATCTTATACATAACATGTTAGTACATTAATACTTTACATATATATCACAATACATAATACATTAATACTAAAAATTTATAACTTATACATAAATATTTAAAACTTTTAAAGTAAAATTTAACCCCCCCCCCCCCATTAGGTTTATAAATTTTGTTTTGCTTGCTAAATAATGATATTAATGGTAATATAATTTAAAAAAAAAAAAAATACAAAACTGTTTTGGGAAACTTATCATATGAGTATTATAGCATAGTAAAGTTTCACAATCGATAATGTTACCGTTAATGATTTCATCATCGATGATGTCACTAATGATTCGCTAATGTAGAAATCATTACTATGTAAGTTAATAGAACTTTTATCAACTTTTTCTACTTTTCAGATATTTAAAAATCTTAACCTAGTTCAAATTAAACCTGGTTTAAATTAAATCTAGTTCAAATTTTTAAATTTTTAAGGGATCGTCCATAAATAACGCAACGTTAAATTTCACATTTAAACAAATCAAGAGATCAAAAATTTCCCTTGCAAAGCCTACTAAGGCAACTGCTAATTGTGAGAGTAATTTGAATTCGGTTGTTTCAATTTTGAAAGTGTTGATGGCTATTATTATTTGATTCACACTTTTTTTACATTCCAATAACTCTACTGGTCACATACTTGACTTAAGCATCAACGTGCGCATCAGTTCACCAATCGGACTGTTCGGACTGTTCTTTTATGCAATTCTGTTTAGCACCTCTTCTTACAATCACCTTACTCTTTGTTTGGTATGGTTCTCCTTTTTTTCAAGATTGCACTCTTTTAGTTGTTATTTTTAACTAAATTAGCCTAGCACTTTCTCTTTATCCCTCTGCCAATATTATTACTATTGGTGAATTTAATGTTCATCACACTGAATGGCTTTGCTCTAACACCACTGACAACACCACTGACATTGTTGGCACTAAACCTTAAAACTTCTGTATTTCCCAATCTCTTACTCAATTTGTTAAATTTCTGATTCGATTTCCTGGCTCCCTTAGTCACTTTCCTTCACTCATTGATTTTTGTCTTGTCTCCTTCTCTTGTTTCCTTCACTCATTGATTTTTGTCTTGTGTGACCCTAGCTTGCGCTCAGTTTCTCTCAGTTTTTCTCCTTTAGTTGATTCAGACCATACAATAATCTCTCTAAATCATTTTATATGCTCTTCTTCTTTGAACTCACTCGATCATCACACTACTTACTACTAACCTAAACTGTGGTTCTTTTCATAATTTTCTTTGTGATGGTTCTTGAGACAATCCTTTTTTTCTGTTTTAAGTCAAACCTCATTCTACTTTCTGATTTTTACCTTCTTATGCAACTGCTATTTTTTATTGTAATTATTTTTTCATTATTTTCATAAAAACAACACTTTTGAGATTCTCAAGAGTTCGTTCTCAAGTTGAGAACGTCGGAATTAATTCTCTCGAAATCGGAATTACTCCGGCATCCATTTATTATCTGCATTAATTTCCTAAAAATCTTACTAACTATATAAAGTGGTTGATAACTTTAAACTCTTGTTTTCACAAATAGTTTTTATTTTTCGATTGTATAGAACAAGAAGCCAGTTTTGAATCGGATTGCTCTTGTATTATTGCAGTGGATTGTAAATTTTAACTCTAGCAAAACTCATTTATTTACTGCAACATCTATCGCAATTTTGTTGAAATTCCTATATTATAACAACCTTCTCATTGAGTCCTCCAGTTAACTTCTTCTTGGATTGTCATTGACTACTACACTATCCATTGCAAAGTTAGCATCTACTGAGGTTGCTTTACTTTATAGTGCTCGCCATTTTTTTACTCCTGATTCCATTCTCTTATTTATCCTTGGAATAGAATACTGTTATCATATTTTGGTTGGTTCTTTTAATGATACTCGTTCTCTTTGACAACGTCCTAAATTTCATTTTAAGTGTAGTTGGACCTGTTCCTTTTTTCAAGTTTTTTCTTTAAGCACCATCATGATTTTTCTATCATGGTAACTATGATAAGTACTCTATTACAAGTACTAACCATAATAAGTTCTCTATTACAAGTACTAAACATGATAAGTACTATTATGGTCGCTGCTTAAACGAGCTATTATCTCTGGCTTCATTAACCAAAATTTATTATCACTTGGCTCGTCATTTAACAAAATTGCGTTCTTTTCATGTATGTGTCGCCTAATGTTCTTAAACTGTTATTTATCTAGTTTTTTCTTCTAACTCTTTTTCTTCCTGGAACTCTTTCCTATCTTTATCTTCAACCGTCTCCTTTTTCTTTAACAATATTCTTTCGTTTTCTAGTAACTTTTAACATAATAGTGGTTGCTTGCAGTCTTGTTGGGAGTTCATCAGTTTAAAAATAAAAACCAACTTAGGGTAGACCGGGGTGATTTCGCCACTTTTAATATTTCAAGAAAAAGATGTTATTCTAGCATAACACCATATTAAAATGATGTAAAATATTTATTATTTTAAAATTATAACCTTATAACTATTGATTGATCATAGTTGCCACCTGATTTGATTGTTTGTTGTAAATTTTAAATGAGATTTGTGTTTAATGTTATTAATTGATATAATCGTGTTACTCTTGCTACAAGTGGCATTATAATTAATTTTGTGAAATTGATTGAAACTACATTTGAATATAACTGCTAAGGTGAGAGCTTCATAAATTTGTTAAAACTATTTAACTGACGTTTGTGTTATATATTTTAAATAGGTTTTTGTCTAAGTAAAATATTATGGGGTGATTACGCCACAGAATGATAGAATAGTCAAACAGTTAAAAAAAAATATATAATGTACCATATTTTTCCTTTCTAAACAATATTTAATATTTATATTTATTTATATATTAATACTTATTATTATATAAAAATTTTTATAAAATCATTAAACATATATCAGGAATTATCGTATGATAAATTTATTAGAAGTATATTGAAGATATAATAAATCAATAGCTTTTAGATATACATTTAAAACTAAAGTACTTTATTGTTTAACTTAAAAATAGTTTTCTGAAATTCTCCTAAAATTTTGTATTTGAAAATGTCATTTGTTCCAATTGAATGCATTTTTTATATTTGCATTTCTTATCATTAAATGCTCACCATCGCTGATTGTTTATAGTCTCTATATCAATTAGCATGTTTAAAATACACCATTATAAAATACAAGCATCGATATTTAAAAGATAGTAATTAACCAATTGGTAATAATTATCTTGTTGCATTTTTACCCTATGTGCTAAAATCTAAAACTAGCTGTATATTACCTATGTTTCAGATGATACGCAAGTATCTCCTAAGAAAAAAGAAATCCTATAGTGATACAAATCTTCAATTGGCTATTCAAGCTGTTAAAGATGGTGGTAAAATATTAACGGCAGCAAAAACATTTGGAGAACCAAGATTAACGCTGAAAGATAAGATAAATGGGCAAGCTCTGTGGGAGGAAAAATAGAGTTTAAAAAGCAACAGGAACAAGCACTAGTAAACAGGCTTTTTTACATAGCAGATTGTGGATTTCCATTGATAAGTCTTTGAGGTATAATGCTTTTTTATTAGCTAAAAAACTACATCGTCGATTACTTCAAAAAGATTTGCCCATTACATAGCATAAATCTCACTTAGATTACTCACTTATATAAAAAATAAAAAATCTCTGGATGTGTTTTCTAATCTAAGTAACTCGAAGAAGAAGAAGTTCTCCGTCAAACAAAAAAAAGCAAGTGGCTCAAGAAAAAAAAAGCAATTTATTGCCCAATCAAATAAAAGCATATGACTCAAAGAAGAGGAAACTTCATAGTTTAAAATCATTATTAAATCAAAAGCTACCGAGCATATCAAAAGCTGATAACAAAAACAGCAAAAAATATCTCACTTCTGTGTGTGCGGTGTGGTATGGGTGGATTCATCAGAAGAATGGCTCCAATGCGATTCTTGTCTTATGTGGGCATGTAAAGTCTACTTTTGCAACAATATGTGCACAGAATATGCTTTATTCGACAAAATATAATAAAGTTTTAACTCTTTTTACATTCGCAAAATCACGCCATAAAAGGCGAAATTGCCCCTTATAAATGTGTAATAAAAATCAGTGTTCATGAGTATAAACAATTTATTTTTCTTGAATTTTTAAACGCGATTGAACTAAATATAGTTTATTTAATATTATTCAGTTAATGGTATGCGGAAAAAGCGTCTCAGGTTAAACAGGCAACATTAAAGCAGCAAAAGTGACGAAATCGCCCTGGCCTACCCTACTATGGGATGTTCGATTTCGCTTTCTAACCAGTTTAGGAAAGTAGTTTCCTTTGACTTAGAAAGTGTTCGTAAACTAAATGTATTTTTATTGGAAAATATTTACTTAATTATACTTTATTATTTGAAGACAAAAAATAACTTCCAGCTTTCCGGGAAGTGGAAATGAATTGAATTCAATCAATTTCCAATTTCTGGAAAGAGGAAAGTATTTAAACATTAATTTCTTTAGGTTTTTACATGACGTTAAATTTATAATATTACTTAATTAGTAATATTAATTAATTAAATTTGACCTTACCTCCCAACACTTTTTAATCACTTCCCATTGGAAAGTAAAAAAAAAAGTTAAACGATCTTTTTTTTTTTAATTTAATAATTAAAATAATTTGCAATGTGTAATAAAATATCACATCCGCCTAAAATATGAAATTCCCCACATAAAAAATGAAAACGAGAATGCGCCGAGTTATTGCACTTAAAAGTGTATCAAGTACGTCCGAAACATTCAATTATTTTAACAATATATTAAAAACGCAATTGAGATTCATAAAAACGTTTTATTAATAATATACTATAAATGAAGTTTGTACGAAATGGTAATATATTTTAAATTCATACTTATAAAATTTTGATCGTAATATATTACGTGACAATAGTTAAAAAAAGATTACACAGGAGGGGTGTGATATTCTAGATACTAAATATTAATCGTTTAAAATATTGTATAAATTACTTAGGGGGATGCAATATTTTAGATACCTGCATAGGGGGGATGTGATATTTTAACTAAGAATCTCAGCTTCTTTTTGTGATATATTCAAAGATTACACAAATAGTGGTAGGTATTTCTTTATTTTTGTAGCCTTGATGGACTGGAAGATGTTTCAATATATATATATATATATATATATATATATATATATATATATATATATATATATATATATATATATATATATATATATATATATATAAAGAGCTTTAAATAACTTTTATAATTTTTTTTACACTGTAGTCTTTAAAGCTTTTTATTGTTTTAGTTTAATCTTCTATTTTATTTAGATTCAATTGAGCTAACAAATGAAACATGCATTATTGTTCAATCAAGCCATACATAAAGCTTTGGACAAGTTAAAGTATTATAATGATTCAAGAGCACAATGAAATTAAGTAAAACAAATTCTATCCTTGTGCTTTTATCTCTTAGTGCTTAAACATTTTACATGGTTCAATTTAAGAAAAATTTTGAAGAAAAAGATGTAACTATGGTTTGTAATGTTTCATTTATTATTACATTTACATATAAATTAGCATTTCGCATTGCTCAGCACATATTGCAGGTTTTTCACGAGCCAATTCAGAATTTAACCAACTGAAAACACTATGAGAATTAGTCTTGATAGAGACATTTTTTTCACCTTGCATTATCACAACTCCTTTTGCCAACGAACTTTCATCACACCATACAGTTAGAAATGCATTTGGTTTGACATTCCATAAGCCTTTTGCTGGATCGCACTTAATGACTCTATCCATGACTTCCTGCATCATTTCATTAACTCACTTATTATTATACTTATTACTTATAGGTTCATCCCAACCTGCTTCGTTTGTACATCTCTTTATAAAGCTGCATGCGACTCTCAACCATCCAGCAACTGGTAGATTAACAGCCAGATTACCACACAATAAGAATATCTCCCTCTTGGTGAGCACATTTTTATAATGGAAATCTCGCATCCTCTCTTCCAAAACATTTCTTTTTAGATGGATTTGCTGCTACTTCCAATCCTAGTGCACGAACTGGGTTTTCGTCAAAATATTCAGGTGTTTTTGCGTGGAGACCCCATTTCTTCAATGTGCCATCAGCTTACTTCCATTTCCATTGGTTGCTAAGGTGTCATCAATGTGTCCTCTTGTTGATTTTGCAAGTGCAGAATTTTGTTGGAGAACATATTGTAGTATTCTTTATTTTTTTTTAATTTTTATTATTTGCCGTATATTAAAATTTACAATGAAATAAATCGTGTTAATAAATAAGAGAGCTGGAGCAAGCAGAAGACATAAACTGTCTTATCATCGAGCCGCATCTATATTGAAAAAAATCATCAGTTTATATACAAAAAAGAAAAGTAGCTAAGTACATAATAAGAATTTTACACACGTTAGTTACAATATAAATATTAATATAATATAAATATAAGTATTGAAATATAGTGTAATATATCAAAGATTAACAACAACATAAAAGTATTAAAGTTTTTTAACAAAAAAAGTAAAATAAAAACAAAACTGCAACAAAAGAGAAGTGTCAATAACTATTTTTTTAGATAATTTATATTATTTATGTATTTATTTTAAAAGAGATATTTTAAATCAAAGTCATTTTGTAATAAGAGACTCTTAGATTCTTTCCTGTATTGCTCCAAAGAGATATTTTGAATATTATTTTTTTTTTGTTATAAATTTTGAAAAGTGTTTCCATAGAAATAATCCACGGTATTGGATTTGGTAAGAACTTAGATTTAAATTAGTTTTTGGTACAATAAAGTTGTTAATTGAAAATTTAGTAGGATACTTGTGCGAAATTTTATCAAAGTAAGACCGAAATACAATAGGAGAAAGCCCATGTTTTATTTTAAACAAGAGTTGTAGAACTTGGTGTATATTAAGTTTATATATACTTAGGGCACCAAGCTTCCTTAAAAGAGGTTCGCAATGAAAAGTTCTGTGTGCACCAAATACAATCCTGCATGCGTATTTTTGCTTCATATATAGTTTTTCCAATTTACTATAATTAGTACTACCCCATACAATATTTCAGTATAAGATAAAACTATGAATAAATGAAAAGTATATTTTTTTCAGGGAAGCAGTGTTAAGATATGGTTTAGTTTTATATAATATGGAAATATTTATTGAGATTTTATTTTCTATTTGTTTTATCTGTTGTTTCCATGACAAGTTTAGTTTTTTCTACATTTAACGAAAGCTTAGTATTGAGCTCATCATCACAGGTGCTAGGTTCAAACCAAATGTGTAAGCGCATATCGTTGACCTTTGTAAATGACAGATTGGTAAGGCCAATGTCTTTATGCACATGAAATTGTAGGTATGCTCTTTTCAGATCCACCACCGAGTCGTTGCTATTTTTACTTATGAGTCTCCAATCTCTAATTGCATCGTTGATGACATACGCATCCCTTGTAGAGGCTTTTACATAGGTGTTAAGTTCGCAATAATCAAGTATCCGTCTTATCTTCTTTTTATTATCTTAAATGACGCACATCAACGGTAGTAATCCTTTAGCTTTTCCCATAATTTTGTCGTCATATTTGATAAGTATGCCTTCTTTTATCCATTCATTAATTTCGTTGTTGAACGACTCACGATGTTGGTAAGATACATTATACTGACTTGTCCTGTTTTTCATTTCAAGTTCGTACTCCCACTCACAACTTACAATCCATTTTTTGCCATTATTTCAAAATAAGCTTTGTTGGTTCCAATTTCAATTGTTGCTACACAAGGTGTTGATGGCAACTTATTCAAAGAATTACAGAATTTCAATTTTCCAGTGCCAATTTTTAGTTCATTACACAACTTTATTAGATCCATATCCATAACCATGTCGTATTTGTTTATTACTTCATCCACACGTAACACAACCGCATCCACCAAGCAACCGTTCGTTGGGTGGTGTATTTTAGCAACAACTTCTTCACATTGAATTATTCCGCCCATTTTTGCAACATCCACTACACGAATCACTTTATAGTCAGATGGTAGTACCTTCTTGGTGATGATTGATTACAAGCAACCAGTATCCACAAGCGCTGTAGCTTTTCTTCCGCTTATTACCAAGTCGATTGTAGGTAGTATTGTTTCGGGACGAGTTCTTGTAGAAATACCTAATACAAACTCGTCCCATTTAAGTTTTACTGGTTTTGTCGACGTTTGTAGCAGTTCTTCGCAGCATGTTTATGCGAGAATTTCTTGCATAAAGAGGTATATTCACATGCAAAGTGATTTAATGATTCGCATTTGAAACATCGCTTTTTTTTTTATGCGTATATAACTTGTCATTACAGTCCTAGTTGTTCGGAACTTACTTCTTCATTTACAGATAAACATGCCGCATCTAATCTAGTTTATACAACCACGGATGCAGTCTTGACACAATTGTCAAAGCTCAGCGCATCTTCTCCTCGAAGAATAACACGCAGAACAGCACCATCATTAATCCCAATAATGAATTTGTCACGAAGTCGGCCGTCTCTCTCTGAAAGCAAGAACTTGCATTCTTATGCAGCTCGGATCACTCGATGCCCAAACGTCTGTATCGATTCTTCATTGCCACAATAAGTTTTCCCAAATTTGTACCGTGAGAATAACGATGATTTTCTTATTTCCAACGTTTCCAGTTTTGCCACCAGCTCTTCGTACGAAACGTCCTCTCGCACTTCAGGTGCTGTTAATTCTTCCATAGTCTTTTAAATCTTCGACGATAGAGCAGCAAGCAAGTACGCAACGTGTCGATCTGAAGTAATATCGTTTATCACAAAGAAAAATATCTGCCGAATAAATTGTTTTGGCTGTCCATCTTCAAATTGCGGGAGTAATAGACACGCCCGGTTATATTTTTGTTCAACGCATTTAAAAGGCATTTTGTTTTTAATTGTTTTTATTACTTATCAACAACCTCAACTTTTTAACAAAAAGTTGTTCGCTATATATAGCATTTAAAAATACAACTTGTGACTCTTGTCAACAATTAATGTTCGTTATTAAAAACGTTATCATAATAAAAATATGCAACGTGAGTCTTTTGTCAATAATTAGATTTGCTAATTATTGACAAATTATTGACGCGCATTAAAATCACAACACCTTCACTATCTTCAACTTCAACTTTTTTGTTGTCAAAGGTTTTTCAAATTAGAAATAGTTCGTTATATTGCAATTATTTTCATAAAACTGCTTTCTTTTTGGAATTAAAAAATGCAATAGCTGTTGAAAAACTTATACTTAAGTAGTGTGCATACCTTTATCACCATTTATCGTTCCATCGATAAAAATCTTGACATGGGCTCTTTTGTGGGCTCTTTTTATAATGACTCTACCGCTACTTAGTTTTGTAATTTCCACTTTTTGTTATGTAGTTTACTTCGTAAGGCCCGTTAAACCGTGGCTAAAAGGCTGCTCCTTTATTTCTTTTCCCTCTTATATTAAGAAGTAAAACTTTGTCTCCAGCATTATTATATTCATCGTTACATGCGAAACTTTTTGAAACTCTTTTATTGTTGTACTTTTTTTGTTTCAATTGTTCAATGTTCTAAAATTTATAAGTAAATTGAATTAAAGAATTGAAATAAATTCTTTTTTTTTTCTTTTTTCTTTTAGATACCCGAAGAAGTCCTTACGGTCTTATCGCAGAGCACCGCGGATGAGCATTTGATTGAAAGCTCACGCCTCCTTCCTAACCGATGTAGCAAAACCTGCCCAGAAAGGAGATTTAAATCACTGATTGTTCGCTTCTGAGGCAAGTGTGCTACCACTGCGCCATGGCTGCTTAAACAAAGGATAAAAAATTGGATCTAACCCTAACCCTGAACTATTATATTGATAAATATAATGTCTCTTCACTTTGTTTAAGCCCACTCCTTTCCTAGCGCTCATCTTTGTTTAAACCTTTTCTTTTTCTGAACTGATCAAAACGACCTGCTTGATTCAATTAAAATTCAAACAATCTTTATTATAACAATCGATATAGTCAATTTTTTTACCCAACTCAATCATTTTACTTAAACCACCACGCTCTGGTCAATTTTTCAATTCAACGCTATCAATCTATCATTATAAGAAGGATTTTTAATTGTTAGTGAAATATTCTATGAACAATCACGCTTTTTCTAGGAGTTGAATCATTAAGAAAATAAGGAGGCCTAACATAAGCAGAATATTCGTAGAGTAAAAGAATAAACAGAGTATTATTGCTCAATAGTTATTTTTGTCAAAATTTTTATTTTTACAAACATGTTTTGTAAGTATTTGATGAAATATATATACACATATATATACACATATTTATATTACATATTTTACAAATATAAACAAGGCTTCCGAAAAAAGAACACAATAACCTTATCGCCACAAATGATTAAAATGTTCGCGAAAGGATCCCAATGGCCATCAGGGCTTAGAGCAACAATAACCAACATGTTGTTTTCGTTTCAAATTGCTAAACCCTAAATAATCACAAATTTCAAAATTTTTTATGTTCTTTGTCTTTTCTATAACATACAGTGTTAGCACATTATTCTTTATCATTTTAGTTCAGTATGATATTTGATGTTTCTTAATCCGAAATGCATGATTTTATATTTATCCTAACAATGATGATATTATAATAACTGAAGAAAATATAATTAGGGCTATTTCGAACCTAAAATTTAAAAAATCTCCTGACTCTTTCGGTATCTCAGCAGAACATTTGAAATACGCAAATTGTGATACTTTAACAAAATGGCTCATCAAATTTTTTAATTATTCCATTAATTCTGGATGGACACCATTATCAATGTCGACGTCTATTATTGTACCCCTTGTTAAATCGTATAAAAAATCTTTAGATAGCCCGAACAATTATCGCGGTATCAGCATTATACCAATTTTTACAAAGGTTCTAGAATACCTAATCCTTATTATATGTCCGGATATTAGAGATACTCACCCCCTACAAATTGGATTCAATGCTAACTGTTCAACGCTACATGCTGAATTTCTAATTAGCGAAACAATTAAACATTACAATAGCAACAATTCACCTGTATACCTATGCTCTTTAGATGTAGAAAAAGCTTTTGATAGCTGCAACTGGAATATCCTATTTGATAAATTATATTTCGATAAAAAATTACCACTCTGTATAGTTAACACTATCTCTTCGTTATATAACAATAGTAGTGCAACAGTCTCATATCGAGGTTGTAAATCAAACTCCTTTCTTCTAAAGCAAGGAGTAAGACAAGGATCGATTCTTTCACCTCACCTATATAATATTTACACTGAAAGTCTTCTTGAAACTATTACAAATCAAGGTATTGTTGGCACATCGATATATGGTAACTTCACTGGTGTGGTGGCATATGCGGATGATATCATACTTTTAAGCTCTACCCTCTCTGGTCTCAAAAAGCTGATAAAAACATGCAATATTTACAGTAATTTAAACTGTATTAAAATAAATGCCGAAAAAACTGAATTCTTGATTTCAGGTAAAGCACAAATACAAACCAATACGATAACGATATCTAGTAATAAAATAAATCTTCAGAATAAACTTAGACATCTGGGATTCACATGGGATACTAAACATTCAACTTTTGCTTCACTCAATAATACAATTGTTGATGAAAAAATTTCAAACTTTAGAGCTGTTGTTCAAACTCTTATTCAATCTGGAATCCGGTTTGCCCACTCAAGTTCTATTTCTTATATATATAAATTATTGGCAGTCCCTCAGGACCGTCTTAAGGCCATCGGGGGCCCTAGGCTAGACTTAATTTGGGGGCCCCCTTTTTCCTTAGTAAAAAAATTAAATCAAATACTAAAATAGGAAACATTTATTAAAGCAATGATAAAATTTACATGTGACGTTTACGTGATTTTTTTCTTGAAAATTCTTTAATAATATCATCAAAATCAATGGTTAAAAGAACATCTGATTCAATTGACATTAACGACAAACAGTTCAATCTTTCTTGCAGCATGGTTGAGCGGAGTTCATTTTTTATAAGTTTTAGTTTTGAAAATGATCGCTCGCCAGTGCAATTTGAGACCATCATTGACAGAAAAACTCTAAGGGAAATTTCAATATTTGGAAAAGTTGATTCCAAGTGGTCTCTTTTTAATGTTGAGTAAAATTCTGTAAATGAATGTTCATTTTTTGAAATGTAATATTTAAATTGCTGGCACTCAAAAAAAAGTTCATTTTCATTTATGTCCTTCTTATAAATTTGTGCTAGGTTTGAACAATGGTCTTTTAGTTCAACATTGGCAAATGTTTGAATGTTTACTAGAAATCCGAAATTGTCATTGATCTTCTCATATGCTGATGTTCTTTTTTCTAAATTTGATGTTAGTGAATCAATAACAGGAAGGTATGTTTCAATTTTGAATTTATAACTTCCCTGAAATTCCAATTCTTCAGCCTCACCATCAAAGAAGGCCATACGTCGGCTTCTTTTTTTTGTTCTTTTTGAAGAATCTCTGTAGTCAGTGTTTGGAAGCAAGATTTTGGCTTTTTCCTGGTAATTCTCAAATTGACTCCTCAAATCTTTAATGAAATGCAACAATGACTTTAGAATCCGAACTGCAACATCCAGGTTTAAATTTTCTTTCTGTAAAATCTTCGATGTTTCATTAAAATGACAAAGAATATCATTCCAGAAAATTGTCAGAAAAACTCAAAAGTGTTCATTTTCGTGATGAGATTTTGAGCATCATTTTGAGTTTCTTTTGACTGACTTATGTCCTTGATCAAAAATTCAAGTGCTCTTTTAATCTCATCATAACTGTCATGCAGACAAGTCACAGCATCTACACGTGCTGACCATCGAGTTCCAGAAAGCTGTTTGACAATTTTTTTGCCTTTGCCAACAAAAGACAGAAGCACTTGCCAACGATGAGTTGATGCAGAAAAAAAGTTGTTGAGGCATTGAACAAAGTCAAAAAAAATAATTGCTTCTAAACAACATCCAGCTGCACTGTTGCCAACCAGATTTAAAGAATGTCCAGCACAAGGAATAAACAATGCTGATTCACTTTTGTCTTTAATCCTCTTTTGTAGGCCTGAGTACTGTCCTGCCATATTTGATGCATTATCGTATGGCTGCCCACGACAGTCAGATATTGAAATTTCATTTTCTTGTGAAAAATTCAAAACCACTGTTTCTAAATGTTCAGCTCCATGCCCGTGAATGGGAACAAATTGCAAAAAATGCTCAACTGGTGCCAAGTCTTTAACGTATCGAACTGTAAAAGTTAATTGATCTACATGTGACAAGTCTGGAGTTGAGTCAACGCTGATTGAGTAGTATTTTGCTTTTTTTAATTCAGAAATTATTTCGCTCAAAACTTTATTTCCCATTTGGCATATAAACTCCTCACAGATATTAACGGAGAGGTATGAAGTATTACCTTTTCTAGAATTTCCATGTTTTTTCATGTGTTCATGTAGGAATGGGTCAAACTGGCTAAGTAACTCAAGAGTTCCTAAATAATTACCATTTTGCTCTGAACCAATGGTTTCATTGTTTCCACGAAATGGCAATCCTCTTGATGACAAGAACTTTACAACTGCAACAATTCTTTTCAGCACATTTTGCCAGTACAATTGTTCGTTATGTAACTGTTTTAATAATACAGAGTCAAGCTGGCCTTTTTCTCTCTGCCGACTGGAGTAAGTAAGCATATTTTTGTGATGTTCAGAACCATTCTTGTGTCCAGATATACATTTTAAGGCATTTTTCCAGTCATCAAATCCAGTTGTGGAAAAATTAGAGTGTTTGCTGGAGAATAAGGTACAAGCAAAGCAAAAAACAGAACCTGTTGAAGGTGAGTATAATAGCCATTCACGATTGACAAATTCGCCATTGTTTAGTTCACGTCTAAAGCAAGATTTTGATAAGTACCTCTTTTGTCCGCAACTCAACCTTTCCGAATTTTTGAAGCTCCCATCATTGTTCAAGCACATGGACGGGCCATTAGAAATCCAAAATGATTGAGCTTCTTGGGATAACTGATGCCACAATGCTGGGTCAGTTTCTTGAGTTGTTTTTGTTGTTGCGTTTGGATAAGTTTTAATTTGATTTGATTCTGGCTCCTGTGCTGGTTCTGGCTCCTGTACTGGTTCTGGCACCTGTGCTGGTTCTGACTCTTGCTCTGGTTCTGGCTCCTGCTCTGGTTCTGGCTCCTGTTCTGGTTCCAGTTCCTGTTGAATTTCTAGAGTTTCATTTGGGAACAAAGCACTATCAATGCTTACGAAATTTGAAGTTGGACAAAGAAATACATCTTCGGACACAACAGGCTTTGACTTTTGTACCAAAAGAAATGATGTCAAAGGAAGATATTTTTAAATGTCTTCTTTTGCTTTAGCGGCTTTTTTCCTCTTTGCAGCACCACTTTGATAAGTCCGATTAGACATGTTAAATGACTTTTTTTCAAAACAGATGTTTTAAGTTGATCACAGCAATTTCAAATTCAATCTAATGGGATATTTTAAGTGCTTGTATTTAACACTTCTTATCGGAAAATTTATGTTTATTTTCGGACGCATGCATGCATTTTTGCTTATCAAGAAAAAAAAAATTCCCTAGGGGGCCCCCAAACTGAAAAACTGATACTTTTCTAAAAATAATTAAAAAAAATCTTATCAAGAAAAAAATTATTCCCGAGGGGCCCCCAAACTATGATTTCTTCAGAAAATTTAGAAATATAATTTTTTATTTATATAAATTTGAAAAAAAATCCAGACACATTTTGGGGGCCCCTAAAAATCGGGGGCCCTAGGCTGCAGCCTACCTAGCCTATGCGTTAAGACGGCACTGCAGTCCCTACCTTAACTTATGGTATGGAGATATGTGAAAATAATTCTGATTTGATGAAAAAGCTAGATGTAATTGGAAGGAGTGCACTAAAATCGCTTTTAAATGTTTCAAAACACAGTAAGAACTATACAAATTCGCTATTTAAAATCCAGGAAATTTCAAAAAGTATTCAACAAAATAAATTAAACTTGCTTCTTCGTCTTCTTAATAATAAAACAACTTCAGACATTATCTTTTCACAACTGAAGCACCCCTTATTTAAACATTCGTTTGTTGGCGATATTCAGGACCTATGCCGTTTTCGGATGCTAAATTTTCAAAACTTAATTCAAAATAAAAAGAAGATAAAAATAGCACTTTCTAAAAGTGAAATTCCCTCCGAAGTTGAACAAACTTTGAAACATGCAATAGAGTGCTGGAATGCGAAAGAGCAAAGAGGAATTTTTAAACAAATTCTGGAAGAAAAAATTCTTAAGTGAAAATCACGAGAAATAACTTTCTTATTTTTCTTTTTTACCTTGTAAATTACATTGGGTGTTAAATAAATGAAATAATAATAATAAAAATATATATGACAATATTTTAACCACCACTTCTGAAATTCTGTATAATTTTACTAATTATGAACTGGACTAAATTTTATTTATTCATTGAGCCGGCTAACATGGAGTAGCTCTGTGACGGCTCAATAATCACATTATACTCTCATACCAAACCACCCAAAAAAATGTTAATATTTCCAAATAATTCTTTAAAGTTGTTCTATTGTTAAGAAAAGAAGAAACTTCTACTTTTTAAAAACAGCATCTGAACAAGTTATAACCTGCCCGAATCTCCACGCTTCAGACCCCATAGGTGGGCGTAAAGGAGAAAAATTTTAAAATATAAAAAAATGAAACATTACAAACCATAATTATTTTTTTTCCTTCAAAATCATCTGCCCATAAAAACTAGTAAAATGTTTATGCATTAAGATATGAAAACATAAAAACTTATGTTACTTGATTTCATTGCGTTTATTTTGAATCTTATGAAAACTTTAACTCCTTCAAAAGTTTCTTCGTTGAACAATTTTGAATATTTTAATTATTATCTCAATCTAAAGAAAATAAAAGACTAAATTAAAACATTAAAAAGCTAAAAAATACTATTACATTTAAAAGTTCTAAATTTTATTAAAAGCTCTTTAATTGAATTTATATTTTTGTTTTTAAGATCTCTCCATCAAACGAGGCTGCAAGAAACAAAAAATAGCCAACACTATTTGAGATACATATCTTACTTAAAATATTACATCCCCTAAGCTGGCTTCTAAAATATTACATCCTCCTTAGGAATTTATACAATATTTCAAACGATTAGTATTTGGAATCTAAAATATTACATTCCTCATGTGTAATCTTTTTTTAACTACTGTCACGCAACATATTACTATCAAAATTTTATAAGTATGAATATAAAATATATTACCATTTCATGCTAACTTATATTATATAATTGTATTATTAATAAAACATTTTTATGAATCGCGGTTGCGTTTTTAAAATATTGTTTATTTATGCGTTTTTAATATATTGTTTCGGACGTATTTGATACACTTCTGTGCAATAGGCCGGGTGAATAAAAATGAGCATTTGCTTTTACTCAGTAATTGATCAGCTTTACGTGAATAAAAACAAAGGAGTTTTGCTTAAATTTTTAGTCACGTAAAGTTAAGCAATTTACTCAGTAATTGTTCAGCTTACGTGAATAAAAAGTTAATTAAAATTCCTGAAGTTTTTATTTACGTAAGCTGAACAATTACTGAGTAAAAGCAATTGCTCATTTTTATTCACCCGGCCTAATAACTCGAAAGCGCATTCTCGTTTTCATTTTTTATTTGGGGGTGTGATATTTAGGCAGATGTGATATTTTATTACAGACATATTTTTTAACTGTGTCAGTGTGGCCATCATTAATTTCTAAAACATCGAAGTCCATTGATTTGTTAGCATCGGAGTCCATTGATTTGTTGGCATTTAGGAAGGTAGATTGTCGCGAAAAGAGCTTTTTAAATTCCATGAATTAAAATGGCGCATCCGAAACTTGTTTATTATTTATTTATCAGTCGTTTTGCTTTCAGTTGTTGTAAGGAAGTAAATCTTGAAAACACAGTTAAGTCTAATTTAGTTATTTAGTCATTGAAAAATAATTTTTCAGCAGTAAAACAAAAAAAAAATTTATTTAACCGCAGATATGTCCAAAAAGTTTTTATGGCATATCTGCGGAGATCTTAAAGTTATAGGTATGTTGATGGGTATACAAGCACGATTTTAAAAATACTGTTATTTGATTTGCCTGTGGGAGAGTCGTGCCACAACGTAACACTACTTCAAAAATGAATTGGCACTAAGGTCTACAAATGTCCTAGGAACAAGCAGTTTCAGTATGTCCCTTAAGTTGATTTTCAAACGATCTTTCTACCACCTCTCCGCATTAAACTTGGTTTAATAAAGATTTTTGCTGAAGTAGACCGCTTGTTGATGATGCAAGTTTTTGCCGCTGGAAGGGTGGGGTGGGGTAATATGGATAGAATTTTAGATACATTTTTTTTAGTTAATAAAAACCATAAAAAAAAATTTTATTTTCTTTTATATTCAGGTTGTATACAATAACTTAACAATAAGTTGAACATAAATATATTTTCAATAACCAACTTACTAATCCTTTTTTAACAACACCTTTCATATATTCATATTACCCCACTCGTGGGGTAATACGGACACTTATATTACATTTGATACATATAACACACTTATTGTTTATCATGCATTTAAAAAATCAAACTAACTTGGTTATGTTTAGCTGTTATCTTTTTCTTACTAATGCAGTCTTCTTTTCAGTTTTATTCTTTTCTTCTTGCTACCCTGAGACAACATCTTGTGCTGTTTAAATTTCGCCCTTTTTTGCCTGGATATGTGCTCTGCGTTTTTTTGAATTCGCAAGTGCTTTCAGTGTAGTTTGACTTGGGCTATGTGTAAGTACAGAATCAATTGCTCTCTGCAGGTTTTTTACAACATTATTTTCTTTTTTATTAGACTTATCTACCTCCTCGCGCTTCGGTAGTATATTCACTACCTTCTTCATAGGTTTTGATTTGTCAACAAGGTAAAGACCACTACCATTAAACCACTTTTCAGAAGTTTGCTATTTATCTTACTGATGAGAGCTTTTAGTAAAGTTGGAAATACGGACTCGTCAACATTTATCTCTTTTTCTAATGGGATTTCAATAGAGCAAAAAACCAGCATCAAGAGGTTGTAATGCGTGACTTGTGTTCGGTTGGCAAAGTAAAATTATATAATTGTGCAGAGCCTTTTTAAAAGTAAAAAATTTTATATGGCTATTTTGTCCATTACACAGCAGTAACACAGGCTTTTCATAACCCTTTACATGTATAATAAACCTGTCAATCCAACTTTAAAAAATATAGTCCTCCATCTAACCCGACTTTGTTACATTGCATTTTCTGGTCCATTTTGACACTATGCATCATAAAGGTGGATGGCTTTGTAAACGATAAAAGGAAGTTGACACTAGCCATTTGATGACTCACAAAATAGTACAGTATACATTGCTTTACCGCTTGATGTGGCGATGTAATAGGCTGTTTTTGATGTTTTCCGAACAAAGGTTTTTCCTGCTGTAGGATTTGTACGTAAACCTGTTTCATCTAAATTGAATATGCAATGTGGTCAATCAAATAAATCATTATTATTTAATGTTTTCTTATATAACTCAAAAATATCAAAACTGTTTTTAGAGAAAGATTATTAGCTCTTGCTTTTGTCAAAAGTTCAGGTTTTCTTTTTCCAAGAACTAAATTCCATCTTTTTTCAAAAGACATGCACCAGTCTTTCCCTGGCTTGTCATATTTGAATGGATTATATGATTGTATGTACCAATAATTTTGCGTTGATATCCACAAAACATGACAATTTATTTCAGTCTTATTATTTTATTTAAATTAATATGAAATAAACTTTAATTATATAAAATATAAAATTTAATTATAAAATAAAGAAGAATACAAATATAAAACATATAGATGGGAGTTAAAGTTTTACTCTAGCCATTCAGGGGAAAAAATTTGAACTATGATCTTAATGTAAATAATTCAGTAGCGATATTTAAAACTATTATATGTAACTGAAAAATGCATAATTCTATATTAAAAAGCAAAATCGAGCAAAAGTATAAAAATAAATATCATGTAGTTTATGATTTTGTAATAAAATTCTATAATGCTAGTAGAATTTTATATATATCCATTTTACCCCACTATCATTTTACCGGTATATATATTTTTGCCCCAGTTTAGATTTTTGTTTATCAATATGGGTTAGAAAACTTATAAATTAAATTTTACATGTTGTTACATCATGGTCCAACTAATAAATTTTGATCAATATACTTGCGTAAGTAATATTACTAAAGTCTGCAGACAAAAGTTTTTATAGTAATGCTTTCTATACATTTTTTTTCAAAATAACATGTAACAACATGTAAAATTTAATATTATAACATTTTAAATATTCGTGTAAATGTAATAAAACATTGCTAATGCAAAAAAAAAAGAAGCTAATTCTGTGTTTAAACTGTTGGTAATTTTCAGCTTTTAGCATTATATATAAATAAATTATTCCACGCATACTTATTGTATATATCCATATTACCCTAACTATCCTTATTACCCCACCCTAACCTATCTTAGATTATTTTAAAATCCGAGAGGAAATGGTTTTCTATAAGATCTTATGTATGATATATATCTATGTATGTATATATATATATATGTATATATGTATATATATATATATGTATGTATATATGTATGTGTGTATGTATATATATATATATGTATGTATATATGTGTGTGTGTATATATGTGTGTATGTGTATGTATATATATGTATATGTGTATGTATGTGTGTGTATATATATATGTGTGTTTATATATGTGTCTATATATGTGTGTATGTAACATAATGTGTGTATGAACATAATTTTATATTCTAATATTTTCATAATTACTGTCGTGTAAGGTTTTTATATAACCAACTTTATTAATATATTTGATTATCTATTTGAGTTTATAAATCACAGTATAGTATAAATCACATTAATAAAATATGATAATAATATAAATCACATTAATAAAAGGTGTACCCAGTGAAAAATAAAACCGCGTCCCACATGGGTTACGCGCGGGTTCCGTGTGGGATTGATGGGATTTACGTGGGACGGTTTTTCCCATGTGGTATCCGTATGGAAATTTGTCACCTTAAACCCATGTGGGTAATCCCACATGGGTTACATGTGGGAACCATATGGTATTTACACCCATGGGAAATCCCAAGTGGGTTTCATGTGGGATTTGCATGGGAATTAATTTGAAAGCTGGAAACTAAAAAAAAAACTTTTTAAAAAAACTAAATAAATTTTTTTAAATCGACATTGCATTGCGTTACGTTTATATTATGTGAAAATATTTTATATTAATATAGAGAATGGCAAGCAAGTATGTAAGTACCACCAATAATGTTTATCTTTCTTTATAGAAGTAAGATTAAGATTTTTGCAAATAGACGTATTATTAGGATAATATAATAGTTATTTGAATTTAGATTTTGAGTAAATTATTTGCAAACAATCAACTGATGCAAGTTGAAATGTTGTCAAAAACCAATCTTGCATGCATGGGACACTGCAGTGTCCCTCAAAGAAATGCAGGTTTGAAAGTCAAAGAATTCCCAATTTTTTTATAAAAAAAAGAAAAAAATAGGATGGAGATGGGTTTCTGTAACTTTTTTTATGCTCCAAAACTTTTAACTTTAGATATAATAAGGTCCTTAAGACTTAAGGGACTTACGAACTACATTGAGGAACAAAAACAGGATATTTACAGAAACTTTTCAATTTTTAATTTGGAGTACCAGTGTTATTGGGAATAAAGCCTCTGGGTCCAGTTTTCAAAGTAATATGATCCAAAGTAATGTTTAAATAAAATAATATGCCTTAAAATGCATATAGTTATACATATATCATATATCCTGATAGTTAACTATATGTATAACTAGTTATACATATAATTTGTTATACAAACTTATTTTTTAAGGTTATGCTTAAACAAATTAGTACCAATCAACTCAAATTCAAGATTTAGTTAAAGTTAAAGTTAAAGTTCTTATTTATTCATTGTTTTTGTTAATTTTATATTTATTTGTTCAAATTTAGCAGTTAGTACTATTTTTTACTACAGTAAGAATGTTTATCATTGTTGAACGTGATTTTATTAGTAACTTAATTTTATTTTCAACATATTTTGACAACACCCTTTATATTTTAAATGATGACAGCTTTACTTTTCTAATGATGTTAAATTTATTACGTTTCAATAACTCAGATTGAATCTTAACTGAATTATTGTAAGCTTTGTAGGGGTTTGTTGTATATCAAATGGTGAAGTAAATAAAGTAAAAATAATATATATATATATGTATATATATATATATATATATATATATATATATATATATATATATATATATATATATATATATATATATATATATATATATATAACATTAAAACAATAAAATTAATACAAAATTTCACTTTAAAACGAATACCATTAACATTGTGATGATAATAGCATTAGGAAACTAGTATTTATGTATTATTATTATACTATAAATAAATAGTTTTTTAATTCATTTTATAAAATAGAGACTGACAACTGATAATTAATGGAAATAAATACAAATTATAAAAATCATCTAAACTTTATTTATTATTTCTAAATACTATATTAATGTTAGTCTACATTAATATAGTATTTAGAAGTTAAAATTAATTATTTAGAAGTTAAAATTAATTTAGAGCATTGTTATTTGTTCTTTTGCGATTCGCACTTCCACTTCTGTCTCTCAAATTTATAAAATAGGTGGTCAAAGCTTGCTCAATAGGTAGGTTCTCAGCATAACAATGCTTTTTTCTTACACTTTCTTAAGAGAAATATGGCAAATTGATTACTTATTTTACCTAAATCATAGGGTCATCTATGCATAATGATGTCAGATGATGACCCGTTTATTGAACACCTTCACCCTTAATCAAACTCATTCAATTTTTTGCCATTTCTATTGAAAATGATGTCAGTTTTTGTTATCATATTATGATGGTATATCTGAATTGTTAATATAATATAAAAAATGCATATACCATCAATTTTTTTCTTGTTCAATTATAGATTCATTCTCAACAGTACTAAAAGTAAAAAAAAAAACACAAATTGTTCTTTCAGATAAGCAAGCTAATTTCTGAATTTAAATTGTTTTTCCTATGATCCTCTACAGTTTTAAGCAACAAAAGCAAGAAGTTTTTAGACCACATTGTTGGTGTAAATACCTCTAAAACCTGCTCATAGCTAGCATAAATTGTTTTACTTTTTTTTAAATAAAATATGTTACTTTTTTTTTTAATTCAATTTTTAATTGACATTATTTTGGTCTCAACATCCCCTCCCCATTGTCAATTATTGTTAAACTCACACTGCCCCTCTATCTACTGCATCATTTATGGATGATCCCATAGCCTAAATACTATATATATATATATATATATATATATATATATATATATATATATATATATATATATATATATATATATATAATATATATATATATAAATATATATATATATATTATTTTTACTTTATTTACAACACCTTTTTATATACAGCAAACCCTTACAAAGCTTACAATAATTCAGTTAAAATTCAATCTGAGTTATTGAAATGTAATAAATTTAACATCAATAGAAAAGTAAAGCCGTCTTCATTTAAAATGTAAAGGGTGTTGTCAAAATATGTTGAAAGTAAAATTAAGTTACTAATAAAATCACGTTCAACAATGATAAATATTCTTACTGTAGTTAGAATTAGTACTAGTTAACAAATTTGAACAAATAAATATAAAATAGTGAAAAACAATGAACAAATAAGAACTTGAACTTGAACTAAATCTTGAATTTGAATTAATTGGTACTAATTTGTTCAAGCATAAACTTAAAAAAAAAGTTTATATAATAAATTTTATGTATAACTAGTTATACATATAGTTAACTATCAGGAGTTATATGTATAACTGCATGCATTTTAAAGCATTTTATTTAACTTATATATTACTTTAGATCATATTACTTTGAATACTGGGCCCAGAGACTTTATTCCCAACTACACTGTGGTACTCCAGATTAAAAATTTAAAAGTTTCTGTAAATATCCTGTTTTTGTTCCTCAATGTACTTCGTAAGTCCCTTAAGTTTTATGAATCTTATTATATATAAAGTTAAAAGTTTTGGAGCCTAAAAAAAGTTACAGAAACCTCCCTATCCCCCCCCCCCCTATTTTAATATTTTTTTTAATAAAGAAAATTTGACTTTCAAACCAGCATTTCTTTGTGGGACACTGCAGTGTCCCATGCATGCATGCTTGGTTTTTGACAACATTTGAACTTGCATCAGTCAATTTTTGCAGATAATATTCTCAAGAACTATATTCAAATATCATATGAACATGTTAGAGAATGTTCATATGATATTTGAACATCACAAGTTTGATAATATTGTTGTGATATGTTATATAAATAATACCATAATAGATTATGATATGAAAATAAGATAGGATATGAAGGCAATGATCAAAGAATAAATTTACTTATAGAAATTTAGATGTTTGTTTATTAGTTTTAGAATATTGTATTATGTGTGACCACGGCCTTCTATAATAACAGGCCTTGACATCGCGCAACAAAGTTGTTAAACTAAAGGCCAATTCCTAATACTTTGTTTACATTTTCATCTTTTATCATAAGACGAAAGTTTGTTCACGCTTTTTTAATAAATCTTTAAAATTTGATTGGTTTATAAATTAGATAGCGCAACTTCAAGACGATAACGTTGTAAGGTTCAAGGCGTTACATTGTAAGGTAATAATATTGTCAAACTAACAGTAAGTTTTTTTAATAATTAAAATGCCTTTAAAATGCTGTGTATCTCAACTACAACAAAAATATCAATTTATACAACTACAATATCAATTACAACTACAACAAAAATATCAATACTCAACTACAACAAAAATATCAATTTATAAGTTCCCGAAGAATCTAGAGGAGAGAAAAAGATGTAGTGAAGCTATCCCAAGAACTGGTTTTATTGTTACAGACTATACAGCAGTATGTCAACTTCATTGGCCAAATGAAGCACCTTTTGAAAGCAAGTATGGTAAGCAACGACCTTTAAACCCACCATCTGTTTTTAAAAATATTCCGCCTAGTTGTTTAACCACACCAGCAAGTAAAGTAAGAAAAACTGTAACTTCAAGCGGTTTTCGAAGCATTTTACCAGATGAGTTAAATGATTTTCTAAAAGAGGATGAACTTATATTTGTTGATATTCAATCTTTGTTAAGTGATAATAACGATGTTATTGTTTTCCAGCTTAATAAAAAAAGTTTACACATACAATCAAAAATGTACAAACTTGGTGTTCCATTATTTATTCGAACACCTTAATGCTATGAGAAAAGTTAATGTTGGTGAATTTTTATATACTTCAGATATTATATGTAGAGCATATGAGTATTTTGCTATGCGACGAAGTTTATATGATTGTTTGTGTATTGACTACAAGTTGCCAAGTATAAGGACTTTAACACGATTGACTTCAAAAATAAGCTCAATGGAGGACCTAAGTTTCATAAATAGTATTTTTATGAATTTAAATCCATTGAAAAGAACTTCCATAATACTAATTGATGAGATCTATGTCAAAGCTTCATTACTTAACCAAAGAGGTGCTTTGTTTGGTCAAGCAGTAAAATACCCTGAAAAGTTAGCTAAAACAATTTTATCATTTATGATTAAATGTCTTTTTGGAGGTCCATAATTTATATGTAGAGCTCAACCTGTTGCAAATTGTTCCTCTGAATTTCAGTTTGCTCAATGTCAACAAATTGTTGATACGATAAATAATATTGAAAATAGTAAGACACTGGTAATAATTACTGATGGTAACCGTGTAAATCAAAGATTTTTTGGAATGTTTAAAACAGTTGATAGTAAACCATGGTTAACAACATCAGGTATATATTTATTGTATGATTATGTGCATCTCTTAAAATCTATACGAAACAATTGGTTGACAGAAAAGACTGACAAACTTCAATTTCTGAACAATAAATAACTGGCTTTGGCTAAGTGGAATGATATAGAAACTTTATATAAAACTGAGTGCAATAGTCTTTTTAAACTCTCTAAAATTACAGCTAAATCAGTTTATCCAAAACCAATAGAGAGACAATCTGTAAAGTTTTGTTTGTCTGTTTTTTGCGAAGAAACAGTAGCTGCATTAAGAACGCATCCAGAGATTGAAAATAAAGCATTTGAAGGTACTGCTGTATTTATTGAAAAAATAATTTTTTTTCGAATGTTGTTATTGTCAAAGCACCTGGTGCTGGCATTCGGTTTAGAAATGAATTATGCGGAGAAATCCACTCAGTTGGTGATCAACAGTTACAACTGCTACGAGATATTGCTGAACTGTCAAATTTTATGAAACCTACAGGTAAGTGTGGAAAACAGCTTACGCTAGATACTAGCAATGCAATAGTGCATTCATGTTATGGCTTTATTGATCTCGTAGAAACTTTGTTGAGTAATGGAGCAAAGTATGTCTTATTAGGTTGGTTTTCAACAGATCCACTTGAAAAAGCTTTTTCTAAGCTTTGACAGGGATCTGGAGGTACTTACTTTATAAACGCTAAATCTGTAATTGAAAAAATTTATATTCGACATACTAAATTGATATTACAACTTGACATTCCTGTTGATGGTATCGATGGTCATACTTGTGACATATGTTTTAGAGATATTTCTACTGATGAAAAAGAACTTCCGGATAATATACATGATCTTGAAAGCTCATTTAATAAATCTACATTAGTGGCTATAGTTTACATAGCTGGCTTTGTGCAAAAAAGCGAAATAAAAATTTATGATGATTCTACCAATTATTATTATAAATATGGAAGTATATTCTAATATTCTGCTAAAGAATTACTCACTAATTACCACTCCCAAAATACTAAAGCTATCATAATTTATGTGAAAATTAGTTTTGTAATTTATTATGCTATTTACTTGTTATGTTTTTTATTTTCTCATTAGCCTATATGTCTCTCAATATGTTTGGATTTTTAAATATTTACCCTGTTGAGATATATTGATAAAACTTTTTTTTTGCTTGAATCAACTTTTGTTGGTGTTTTTTATTGTTGGTGATTTTTATTGTTACCATTTTTAGCAAAAAAAACTGAAAATACAGTTATCTTTCTAATATATAGATATATACTTTGTTATAGTTCTGCTTGTTATTGATACTATTTAATATTACATAAATATTCTTAATGAAATTTGAAATACGAAAAATATGATTATCTTTTAACAATTTTTTGGTTTTCTTTTTATATTTCCGTCTTTACTAGAGATTATTATTAGAAAACATAGACTGCCATTACACCCTACCTAATATAAAAATATATCAATATAAGTAAAAGTGAAAGTTTAATCGGCCTTCTGTTTTTACGGCATTTTGCGCGATGTCAAGGCCTGTTATCATAGAAGGCCGTGTGTGTGACGAAAAAGTAAAGATACTTTTGCATCCAACGTCTACATCATTGAAAAAGTAGGTTTTTACATTTTTGTTTTTGTTTTTTTGTTTAACTACTTATCCTAATTGATCACTTTTTTTCAGGATTCTCCTCATGGGTTCAAGCTCATTACGCATAATATGTGTTCAATTAACCATAATACGTTAGTCATTGTAAGTAATAAATTAGGAAATAATTATTTGTGAAATATTGTAGTCATTAATGACTTCAACCTGGTTAATAATTAAAATTGCTCGGCTAATAAGGTTCCTTATTAAAATTGCTCTCTCTCTCTCTCTCTCTCTCTCTCTCTCTCTCTCTCTCTCTCTCTCTCTCTCTCTCTCTCTCTCTCTCTCTCTCTCTCTCTCTCTCTCTCTCTCTCTCTCTGTCTGTCTGCCTCTCTTTCTCTGTCTCTCTCTCTCTATATATGTATATATATAAATATATATATATATATACATATATATATATATATATATATATATATATATATATATATATATATATATATATATATATATATATATATATATATATATATATATATATATTTGTATTTATTCATTTTTTTTAGAAAATGTTTGAAGAAAGTTAGAAGATACTAAAAACCTTGGTATTATGCAAGCCGAAGCGATTTAATTAATTCAATCGACAAAAAACGGCGCGTAAATCGCAAAAGAAAAAATAATATTTTTAATATTCATTTTGGATGTATTGATTAATAGCATTTATTTTAAAATAAATTCATTTTGCAACACGTTTTTTAATTTTATAAAATTTCGTCATAATAGTTTAAGGTAAATCCCACAGGTTATAGGTGGAAAACATCACATGTAAAAGGTCAAAAATGCTACACATTTTGAATACCAAATGGGATAAAGTAGCAAATACCAGATTAAATTAAGCCTCTCTGAAAGCTTCGATGATTAATTTTAAATTACTATTTAAGTAATTTTTAAATTAAAAGAATTTTAAAAATTATCATAGAAGCATTCGGACTTTCATTTGTCTAGTATTGACTACTTTTATACCATTTGGATTAAAATATGTGGCATTTAAGATCTATAACATGTAGTATTTTCCACCTATATCCCATGTAGGATTTACCACATAAAACCCATGTGGGATTTACCATATGAAACCCACATGGGACAAAATAATAATCCCCATATGGGTTACATATGGTAGAAACCCACGTGTATCCCATATGGGATTTATCATATGGGATCCATGTGGGATTTACCATATGAAACCCACATGGGACAAAATAATAATCCCCACATGGGTTACATATGGAAAAAACCCACGCGTATCCCATGTGCGCTTTTTCACTGGGTATGTGTGTGACTAATACTAAATGACTATTATTCTTTTTATGATTATTGTAATCATTTTTATTGTTGTCATTTTATTTATATTATTATCATTATACTCTTATCATTGTATTGTTATTATTGTTACTATTACCACTCTTATTATTATCATTATTAGTATTTTACTCCTTTAACTTTTAATGTTTGCTTTGTTACAGCTGTTAATGATTATTACTATTAGCATTAACAATATATTTAGTAGCTTTTATTTACAAGGTTTTTACTTAAAATTAGTACATGTACTATTTGTAAACTTCCGTAAATGTTACAACTATTTCAGAATATAAATGAATTGAATTGAATTGATATTGTTTATTATTTAAGTACTAGATGCGGTGTCTAATAAGTTTCTACTCAATCGGGGTTTGTTAATAGATGACATACTTTATGAGGCTATCATATCTTGTACCTAGGGTCTAATAGTTTGCTTGTACCTGGAGTCAAATGTGCTTAAAAAATTAGGTTGTTGAATTTTGATTGATGCAGAATTTTTTTTATTGCGGCCCCGGGTACGCGAGCTTTACCTAAACAGTTTATTGTAAATCATGGTTAACAACATCAGATATGTATTTATTATACGATTATTAAAAAACATGCTCAGGTTCTCTCCCCTGGGTAATTATAGATGATAACAAATGTATTCATAAATCAAAAGCTTTATCTGACTAGTTTAATAAATTCTTTATTGAAATTGGCTCTAAATTAGCAAACAAGGTTCCTTTTACCCCAGCTGCCTTTTAATGATTTCTTAGTACCAATAGACAGTTGCAAATGTTCCAAAAAAATATATTTAGAATAATTTTTTGATGAATTTGAAAATACTTTCAAATCGCTTAATAAAAAAAAAGTTATCGAAGCTAATGGAATTAACGGTGACAGAATTACCGAGCATTCGCTGTATTTTTTAGAGGTTTAAAGTTGAAGTTATTTTAACTTCAAATTTTTTAAACCACTCTTTCTAGCAGGTTGACGTGAAATGGAAACCGTTGAAAACGAATTAAAAACCGCATCTTTTTTCATTCTTTGACTATTTTTCTAAATATTTTAAACCTTCAAAAAATGAGGGGGTTCTAATCTTTATGTGACCGTATCCTTTAAGTGTCAAAATATATTTTGATAAAATTGCAAACCTAATTTGAATTTATGATGAAGTTCAAAATGAATAACTTTTTTTTTCAAAAATTACTTTTATTTGACCCGGGGGATGCAGGAGGCGTTTTTCAAGGATATTTCTACTCTTTTTGTTTGCAAATCACGTAAGTTGTGCCTCAAATTGAAGTTATTTTTATTTATAAACTAATTGCAAATAATTTAATACCAAACTAATGGCATAAACACTATACAATTTAAACAAATTATTCTCAACAAATTACGTCAGCTGTCTATTAACTTGTTTAAACTAAACAATTTGTTAGAGTATTGATTTATAAAATTTAAATAACCTAATACATAAAATACTAAACAGAAAACGTTTTGGTACAAAATGAGTCTGCAAAAAGCAAGATCTTATTCAAAAAATAGGATATTTTTGTTGCGTCAACAAATACAAAAAAAAATATATATATCTTTTGAGAAGAATTTATTGATTATTCTGACCTTTGAGGACCCTGATTCAGTCTGAACCTAAGTTTAGAATAAAAAAATAAAGCTATCAGTAAAGCTGTGGAGACTTCCTGGATTAATGGTCGTGATCAAGTTAAAAAGTTAGGTAGAATTAAACAAGAAGATGGCAACTGCAATTTGCTGCCTTGGACAGTGTACTAAAATATGTAGTACACTTAATCTTTCTGAATTCATCTATGTTGAATATGAAAGCAATGCATTCAATAAAAGAAAGACATTTTACCCAGAATGCTGTCAATTTATTGATCCTAGAACTTGTCATCCTTGCAAAAACAAAAAAAACTGTTCAAAATCTTTACGCCTTAATTACTTCAAAGAATCAAAATCTTGCCGACATAGTTGTTTCTTGTGCGCTAAAAAATATCTACTGTTAGTGATAGTAAAACAATGAAACTTGCAACAGGAAGGCTCTTTCTGTTAAATTATGCAGAGAACAGTCACCTATATGGCATATAAGAAGTGAAAAAATCATAAACTTGGAGACAAACAATGATCTTTTAAGTTGCGTTGTGTTAGGAATAATGAAGGTGGTAAAAAAAGATTTTGGACAATCTGAAATACAGGAAAACACCTATGCTAAAGTTACGAATAGGTCACGCTACTTAAATAGGTTTTATAATGTGATAAAATGTCTGCTCAAGAACGGTAATTTAAAAAACATTGAATAAGATGTTTTTTATTAATAACCTATCTATGTTTGTAACTGAAGTTTGTATCTTCAGAAAATTGGATATTTTTTAAATCTTTTATACGTATTGGTATTGATAGAGGGCAGGGCTATCTAAAATTGATCATGAGCGTGTTTGACCCATTAGTATAAGATTTTTAACCAAGGAACCAGAAGTACACAGTGGTCAAAGAAGTGATTATTTTAGACATAATTTGAAACGTAGAAGTGAATTATCAAAATTAAAAACACTTTTCCAACTCCTTCAACTTAATCAATTAAAGTTTACCTTGGATCTTGACGTCAAACTGATCAACATTATTCTAAGATTATCAATATGTACCTTATTTCTTTATCTTGATTTGATATGTAATTTAAGTTTTAAATAAGCAATATTTATAAGTTGTTTTCTATAATAAAGGTTCACGGTGGACAATTCTTGTGTCGCTATTATGATAGGCCGATGGATAAAAAAGGAGTTCAAAGGACTTTGGGATCACTAGCAGATGAATTTGAAAAAGACAGTATTATAACAAACCTCGTATACAGATGCAATAATATTAAAATGTTACTAATCCATGTCTGTCTCATTTTTTTGTGGGATATTATAATATATAAAATAGTGCTTTTGGCATTTCATTTGTCGGAATCTGTTATCGGAGATTTATTTATGTTTTATCTGTGTCAGTCCAAAAAATTACGGCAATGAGATCACTAGGGCAGAAGTACCCAAAACGCCCCTTTGCATTCTAAGGTTGAGGGAAATTAATTTTTGAAAAAAAATACTTTTTTATCTTGAATTAAATCATAAATTGTAATTAGATTTCAAATTTTATCAAAGTGTATTTTGACGCTCAAAAGATACAGCCACATAAAGTTTAGAACCTCCTCATTTTTTGAAGGTTCTAAATATTTAGAAAAATGATCAAAAGTATGAGGTTTTTAATTCGTTTTCAACGGTTTCTATTTTATGTCGACCTGCTAGAAAGAGTGGTTAAAACAAATCTGAAGTAAAAATAACTTCAACTTCAAAAATCTCTAAGAGTGTTTGATTATCTTGATGTTTGATAAAATCTTCAAAACATTTCTTTCCAAAGTTTCAAAAAAGTTTTCTTCAAAAGTTTATGAATCAGCAGAAAAATTGCAAAAGTTATTCTGATTTTGAAAGAAGGGAACTGTTACAATATCTATCCTTTCTACTTTTTCAAAAATCTTACATGGTGTTATGTACAATAAAGTATGCAATCATATTGTTTCCGAAAAACTTTTATATAAATAATAAATTCGGTTTAAAAAGATTCCAGTTTACATTAGGTGTTTTTCTTTACTTGGCGAAAACATTCTATAATGTTAACCATGAAATCTTGCTCAAAAAACTGAAATATTACGGAATAAACTATATAACAATCTTGGTTTATCTTGGGAACACTTTTGTTCTTAATCCTTTAATATATTATTAATGAACTGAATGTTACTGTTGCTGCTACTGCTGCCGGTATTTATTCGTGCATGTTTGCACGGAACTCATAGCAGCCATTGAAGCCGGATTAATGGCGATAAAGAGTCACCGCACTTTTTTTAATCAGAAAATGTGAACGATAGTATATTATTTATTATAATTTTATTCAATCAATCATCAATCAATTATATATTATGAGAAATATATCCATGGATATCTACAAATAGTTATTTTACTAATCTTCAGAACTATTTACAACAATGCCCAATAAACAATACACAAGAATGCAAAAACAAAAAAACAAAAAACAAAAAAAAAACATCAAACTAAGAAACATTGCAAACAGCACACAAATTTACATTATAAAATAAACAACGTACAAAAATACAGGACAACTTAAACTAAGCACAAAAAAGAATTGCAGTATGAACAGTGTGCGAAGATAATTTAAAATATTAAAGTAAAAAAAAAATTTTTCTTTTTCTTTCTTTTTTCATTGGTAGTAAAATTCGCTTTTCTTTTTATATTATTTTCCATTTTCGAACATTTTTAAACTTTTAACTTTGTATTTAATTTGCGGTAGTTTTTTTTTTTGTGTGTTCTTTTTTCTTCTCAGTCATTTTATCTATCTATATTATTTGATCTTGTTATTATACTGTTTGTTGCTTTTTTTTAATTATTAAAAGAATAATTTTTGATTTTCCTTATCTTCATTTTTCTTATTTTTTTACCTTTTCACCGTTAGAAACCACATCCGCCATTTGCGATTTCATTGCAAAGATGTCATTATAATTTTATTAAACAACCGTAAACATGTTTTTGAGGTAAAAAATATAAACTAACAAATATATTTTAAGAATACAAGAAAGAGAAAATAAATAAATAAAAAGAATCATTTAGGAATGTTTTTTTTTCAAATATATTTTTAAAAATTGTTTGCTGTTGCTTTGCACACCAAAATTGAACTGCTAGTACTAAAGTTTGAAGAGTATCTTCAGGAATTACATTTTCTGAATCCCTAATTTTAACTCACTTCTTAACAAGCATTAAGCTTTTTTATATTCAATTTATAAATGTTGCATAATTTCTTTATATCATTTAAAAAGTTTAACTGAACAACAATTAAGCGGGAACTAAGAATTTTAAAAGTTACTTTATTGTTTGAAAAGAGGAGAAATAGATTTAATTTGTTTTGCTGTAAGCAAGTTGACATTTCCTAAACTTTAAAAATATATATTTTTTTATATTTATATATAAATTCCACTATACTTTCGGACATTAAAAAATGATTTAACTGCATTCCTTCCAAGTTTATCAAGTTATTTTATTGTTATGTCTTTATTTTTACAGAGCCCTAGACCTTGAGTTAGTGTCGGAACTGCAAAGAATTTATACAACTGGATAATGGAACTTGGATGTGCATACTGGATTCCAGATTGAATCAGAGTATGCGCAGTTGTTTGAAAATTTGATTCTCTAGTGTCAATACTTATTCTATTAAGAGTGACAAAAGTGGATTTTTTTTGTGTCCTAAGTAAAACCCAAATGATTAAATTTCATGAGGTATTATATGATGGTCGTCTACGGTTATCATGAAAGTAAAAGTTACGTTTTGACAATATTAGGCTTTATGCCGTTTAAATTTTTGTAGATATTGCATGTTGTAATAAGTCATTCGAGGCCTGATAAAGTAGAGCTGAGAAGAATGATGTCATCAGCATAAGTTACAACACCAGTAAAGTTTTCATGTGTAGTAATACCAACATTGTCATTTTTTACAGTTTTGAGTAGCTTTTCAGTGAATATTTTATACAGATTGGGTGACAAAATGTATCCTTGTCTCACTACTTGCTTAAGAAGAAATGAAACTAATTTGGAGCCTAGGTATGATATAGTTGTACTTTTGTGAAGATGTTGTGTTGACTATTTGGAGAGGTTTTTATTTCAAAGTTTATCAAAGAGAATAGTTACATAAAAAGAAAGTGTATGCAAGTATCTAGCTTATGTAAACTTCATTTATTTAATGTTAAAAATTGTATAAAGTTTTATGTTATACTTTTACTTGGAAATTTTATTGCGGTAATATCTCCTTAATTTTAATTTTTAGCATTTTTTTGTCGTTTTTTAAAGCTATAGTTTTTTGCAAAATACAAAACAATGCATTTTTAAAGTTCTATAAATATTGCATACATAATATATATTAAAAAATTATATACTTTAACAAACAAAAAAGTTAAAATTTTAAGAAATTTTCAAAAGTTCTCTATCTTATAAAAAAATTTCCTAAAATTTCGAAAAACATCAAAACACCGGAAGAAATTTGTTACGCATATGTCATGAGAGCGATACTTATGTCATTAATACGCTTAGGTAATTATTTGAGTCAAAGCGTTTAACACATATTAAAGAGACAACTTTCTTTTTTATAGGAACAAAGATTTTACATTCAACATTTTTTTTTCTTCAAAATTAACTAATCGAGCGAGGGTCCTGATAAACTGTGGATAGTCTGAAAAAAATAAAAACTTATTAGAAAAGTTAAATTAAATTTCTTAAGAATTAAGATGTTTCTTAGGAATTAAGTAAATTTTTAGAATTTAGTCAATTCTTAGAATTAAGTAAATTCTTAGAACTAAGAAAATTCTTAGAATTAAGAAAATTCTTAGAATTAAGAAATAAAAATATTTAGAAACTTAACTAAGTCTTAACGAAGTCTTAACAAAGAAAAAAAATACGTTTATTTTATAGAAGTTTTTATATAGATGTATATTGAATTGAAATAAAAATAAAATTTTTAAATAAAAAAAGAATTTTAGATAAAAATAGAATTTTTATATAGAAGGAAGTGTTATACTAAATTATTTATACGTTTTTTTTATAGAAGTTAACAAGTTTACAATAAATAGCTATTGAACATTAATCATTAACTCTCAAAATAAAGATTTTAAAGATTTTTATTTTCTACTAAAAAATTATTGAAATAAAACAACTATATAAAGAATAAGTATAAAAATGTTCGGTCGGTAAAAACCGTCGGTCGGTAAAAACCATCGGTGTGGAATAGGAATGTACACCTTGTTTGTTTATTTCGCCGTTTAATAACTTTTACAAATAAAAACACTGGTGGGGCAAGTAGAAGACGTTATTTTGTCTTATCACCGAGTCAATTCAACTAAATGTTTTAGATTAAAGGTGCCTTTGAGGTTTCACAGCCACATGTCCAGGAATCATCACAATATAAGGCTTCAATAAAAGGAATTTACTAAAAAAATATGCACTTTTTACTATTTAACAAATAGAGTAGTAGACGATTGGAGTTTTTTATCACAAAATGCAATTGATATTTTATATGTTGAATTTTATATTTTGAAAGTTTTAGTTGTATAGATTTATATTTAAAATTATTTCTTTACTTTTTATTTTTCCATTTAGGTTGACATCAAAATATTTACTGTAATAGACATCCTATATTTTTAACTATTTAAAATTTATATAACATTTTAAATGAGACTATTCTCAGAGGCAGGCAGGGCCGGATTAGACAAATTGTGTGGCCCTGGGGCACTGAAACTTGTGGGGGCCCTCGAGAAAGATTTTCAAGCAAGCATAGCTAACGTTTAGTACCGTTTACCGGTACTAAAATTGTATTGTAATGTAATGTGTTAAAATCTAAAGTAACTCCGCATAAGGTTTGACCATGATATAAATTGGGGGTAATGCTAAAGCAATGTATGGACAAATAAAAACAATCAATAGACATGAAACATATAATGATATAAACATGTATTTTGTTCAATTTTGTAAAAATTTGTAAGAGTATAAAGAAATGTAAGCCTTTCTAGCTTTTTGCAAAACAAATATTTTCACAATATCTGAGAAATTAATCTCCCGTAGTAAATCGGATTCTATGCTCATTAGTGTCAAATAAGAAAGTCGATTTTGGCTCATGTTTGTCCTTAGTCTGTTTTTGATAAGTTTCAATTTGGAAAAAACGATCGTTCTCCCGAACAATTAGAGACCATTAGGACCAAGTACATCCTTAATAGGATTTCTACATTTCGAAAACTTGAGATGAAGTTATTCACATTTAAAATTTTGTAAAAGAAAATTTCTTTGGGCACATTTACATTAGCATCATAGTCATCCATATAAAGCTATAGAAGGGCTGAAAACTTGTTAACCAAATTGTTCGCAAACATCATTATTTCGTTTGGTTTCATTTCATCAAGGCGATTCAGAAAGCCAAAATACTCACATACGTTCTTGTAAGCATTTATTCTGTCTTTAAGTGAGACATTAAACTGGTCAATCACTGGGATAAAACTTGTTGTGCGAAACTGATCACTTGGGGATTGCTGAACTTCATCTCCAGTTTCATAACCCAATGGATTGAGGCGAACATTTCTATTCCGCTGACGACATTGAGCTTGGGAATATTCAGCTGAACCAGATAATTTCTTTGCACGTTCTTCATATTGAGCAAAAAATTCTTGTTTTGATTTCACGAATGTTTTCAGTGAAGTAAGGGCATGTGCTGCTCATTCCAAAACAATGAATATAGCGCAATTTCGATCTTGCACATTTGCTTGTGAAGACCAGCAGCAGCATTGCGAACAATATCCTTTTCCTCCTTGTTAATTGAAATTTTTTCCAAAGCCACCTAAAATTTGTCATATCCAACAACAAGTGCCTTAACTGCATCATGTCTGCATGACCAACGAGTATCACTCAATCCTTTAGGTGTCAGCAGTTTTTTCTTGTTTGTCTTTTCTTGAGAGCTAGACAGTGCTTCTGTTAGGATTTGGTAACGTGAAAGTGATGCTGTAAAAAAGACGTGCACTTCTTGAACAAAGTCAAAGAATTTCACTGCTGCAGAACATGTATTTGCTGCTGCCTTACCAACTAAATTCAGCGAATGTGCACAACATGGGACATAAATGCATAGGTCATTTTGTTCCTTTATCAAAGCTTGTATTCCGCATTATTTACCGCTCATGTTGGCAGCATTGTCATATGATTGACCTCG